>NC_140956.1:60211564-60486564 GCF_014529385.1 Adiantum capillus-veneris
GGATTCAACTAAGAAATGGATTGACCTAAGAGACACTTTCGTACTACCCGAGCATTGTGAGCAAGTAAGTATGTAAATAGTTAACATTCAATTTTAGAAGTTATGTGCTTGGAAGCTCTCATGTAAGTTATGTGGCTCTGGCAGGTGATATTTCATCCTACAAAGTCTGCATCAAACTGGTGGTACGTCATAGAGGTAGCCCCCCGTAGTGCACAGACGTATGAAGGCTACCATGTGCCAATCACAACGGCATCCATGGAGAAGATCGGAGAAGATGTTCAATCAGAAGCCGCTGAGGTGGTGCCAGACAAGCATCAAGTTGCTACTCTCTATGGGGTGGATGTAGAGGATCTACCCCATAGAGAGTAGCATCAAGCTGCTACTCTCTATGGGGTGCATGCAGAGGATCTACAAAATGAAATGGAGGACATCTGTTTAAACGGAGAGCTCTATATAGATATAAGAAGTTATGTTGAGCTTTGCGAGGATGAGAGAGAGACCTCTTAAAGCCATAAATATCGTATTTGAACAATCTAGCTGCGTTCTGTCTATATGCATCATTGCGTCATTGTCTACACAGGAATCCCTCCCCCTTTATGAGTCCTCTCTCTCTCTCTCTCTCTCTCTCTCTCTCTCTCTCTCTCTCTCTCTCTCTCTCTCTCTCTCTCTCTCTCTCTACTTGTCCAAGTTTTCTTCTCCAGTCATTCAATATTAAGTTCAAATGTTTGTGTGTTTAATGCAGGTATGGATGATGAGGAGTTTCTTTCTTCTTTGTCACCCCAGCAGAGAGAGTGGTACATGGAGCATCACCGCTCTGGTGCACCATCGCACATTCCTACTCCGGACGCGTCTCCCTGTGTTTCGGACCATTCAGCGTGCTCCGAAGCTTCAGTGTTGAAGAGATGATCTTCACACTCGTCTCGTTGCCGGTTCTCTAGTGGTGGCGGCGGCGGTTGTTGTGGGGATGCCGCCACCGATGCCTCGACACCGCCTCGTGTTTGATGAGACACTTTACCCTCTCCTTCTTTGCCCGCCCCAACACCAGCCACGGCATCACCATCGACACCAGGTTTTGCACGGTTGACGGCCGTTTCTAGCGGCTACACACCACTAGCTACTCCTCCAAGAGTCACTCCACTCGACACTCCTCGCTTCGGGGCCCAAACTCCAGTGGAGACACCTGACGTCCGTACCCCCGTCGACACACCACTAGAGACCCCTGTCGGGACACCAAGGTTCACGCGTCACCGGCGAGAGGGCTTGCCTTACTCCGTCGACTTCAGCGGCGGCATCATCTTGGATGATGAAGGCAAGAAGGTGATCTCGCGCATGCGCGGTCTTTGCTCTCAAGTGTTAAGACACTACATACTAAACACCTGGAGTGAAGTGCTAAGTGATTTAAAAGACAGAGTCATCAACATGCTTCATGAAGAGTTTCTCGTTCCAACAGGGGATGAGTGCTTCAATGAAGACCTGATGAAGGTTCAAATGCGCAAATACTGCAAGCACAAGAGTTCCAAAGTGCAAAAAGCAATTAACCATGGGTGGAACAGACCAGATTGACTGGCCAAAGAATATTGGGAGAATGTGAAGAAAGCAGTGCGCGAGAATCCCGACAAGTGGAAGCAACAAAAGGAGGTAGCCAGAGCGCGAGTAGAGGCAGGGAGCTTGCACCACTTGGGGAGCGACGGGTGGGCATCATTTGAGGCCGATTTTGTAAGTGTTTTTGCATTGCTCTTTAGGTTTGATAGTTTAGGGTTTAGGGGTTTTTAAATTCTAACATAATGGATTCTTTGTATGTTTTGACAATGGTCAATGGCAGGACGTGACCCCACACCGTACGAGCGCGAGTACGCAGGTAGGAAGGGCTTAAACGCCCTGATGGATATTCTGAGTTCTCGCGGAAGCATGGTTAGTATTAGGGTTTACTCTTTTCTTTTTGTTGTATTGTTTTATAAACGTTGCTATATGTTTATACTTATAGAAAGCTATCTTATTGTTTTTTTTTGCAAAATCCGACAGATACGCCGCTTGGACTCGATGACACGTCTGATTAGACGACGTTAGTTTAGGTGTAGCTAGATAGCATTAGTTTCCTTTTGTCATAGCATATGTATCATGAGATGATGTTTATACATCTTTTTGAAAACAATGTATATTTTTTCAATAATGACAATGGTGTTGTAACTATTACATTTGCAAAGATTTAACAATAAGTGATTTTTCCTATGATGTGTACAATTGTCATTGATTTACTTTCATCAATTTACTTTTGTCGGTTTTGTATCTTTATTCTGCAAACAATATTATGGATGATGGAGTTAATGGTTATATTGTCTTGTGGGTGACCACTTTGGGTCTATATCTAAGCTTGCACTTTCTCTCAAAAGTGAATCAATTAATGAAACATTCAATATGGTTGATGGGTGGCAGGGCATCCATATTGATGGGTGGCAGGGCATTGAACCAAAAAAATTTCTCTCGGGCGTCACTATATAAGGTTCTGCAGCGTCATTATAAATGTCGCTATATGTGGTCTGTAAACGTCGCTATGATCATCGCTATAGATATCGCTAAATAGCGACGGCTATAGCGACGCATATTGCGACGCATATTGCGACGATGATAGCGATGCTCATAGCGACGTTCCTGTATTGGCGCTCTTAGCAATGCCGAGGAGTATAAAAACCCAATGTATTTTCGTCGCTAACAGTATCACAAGTGCACACAACCTCTTGTAGTGGTTGAAAGGTGTTTGGTTGTCTTGCCTTGTCTATAAATCGGATTATTGCTCACAACTACTATAGTCTTTGACTCTGCTAGTTTTAGGATACAGGTTAATCCAAAATTACTTACCCTTGTGTTATTATTTTGATTCTTATGAGACCGATGTATTTACAGAACACCTTGATGATTTTTTTCTTATCTTCTTTAATGATATTTTGATCTACTTGAGGACTCAAGAAGAACATGAGTATCATGTGCGTAAAGTACTTGAACTTCTACGATAGAACCAGCTTTATGCCAAACAAAGTACATGTACCTATTTCATTGTGACAAAGTGGAATATTTGGGATTCATTGTTTCTAAGAATGCTGTTTCTACTGACCCAAGTAAGATTTAGGCTGTTGTAGCTTGGCCTACTCCTACAAAATGTAAAAGCAGTATGTGGCTTTCTTGGATTAACAGGATAGTATTATACTTTCATCAAAGGTATGGTAAGATAGTATCACCACTGACCAACACTCTCAAGAAGACTTGAAAAGTGTTTTCTTGGAATGTTTGTGCCCAGGCTAGCTTGAGAAACTCAAAGAAGCATTGGTAAATGGTCCTATTTTACGACTACTAGATTTCACAAAGCCATTCACCGTTCTCATAGATGCAAGTGGACAAGAAATTGGCGGTGTTTTGTTTCAAGAAGGAAGGCCAGTAGCTTATGAATCTCATAAGTTGCAAATTGACGAGTTGAATTATCCTAGTTATGATTTGAAATTGTTAGTATTGTGATCTACACTCAACTCGATCTTAATATGAGATAATGATGATGGATGGAATTGTTATGTGAATTGAATATAAACCGAGAGTAAAAAACTTAGTAGCGGATGCTTTAAGCAGGAAGAGTACAGTAGCGGAAATTATAACCTCTACTACCTCTTTGATTGATCTTATTCGTGAGAGTATGCCTCAAGATTCATTTTTCACAAGGATAGAGTATTTATTAGGCTTACATACTCAAATCAAGAAACAAGAACAGTAAATAAAGGGCTTTCCCATTCAAGACAATGACCTTTACTTCAATAATTGTCTTTGTATCCCAAATGATGAAGGTATTAAGCTTCAGATATTACCAGATGCTCATGACATCCGAGCTGCATTAAAACTTATGCTCCTTTACTAGGATTGAAGAACGATGTCTTAAGTTACATTACAAGATGCTTAACACGTCAATGCATTAAGGTTGAACAAGTTCAATACCCTAGTAATATTCACCCAATTGATGCAATTCAAATGAAATGGGAATGCATATCCATGGATTTCATCATAGTACTCCCTACATCTCTTGGATATGATTTCATCTTTGTGTGGTTGATATGCTTACAAAAATGACTCGTTTATCCACATGGCATCTACCCATTTGCCCATTCCATAATCCCATTTTTATTCCCATGGAAAATAAAGAGTCCCTCCTAGAACTCATTCCCTTCCTAATGTCTAGATCGCTATGTATTGACATAGATATAGGTGCATATAAAGACTATGGTAAAGATGATGCATAACCATATATATATCAATATACATATCGACGCCTATAGGTGAAATTTTTTGGGGGTGGTAGGACCTACTAACAATCAATGAAAATAGCAAATGTAACTTGAAAAAGTTGAGACGACAAGAAACTTGAAGAGATTTTGTTTCTCATTCCCATAAAAGAATCAAATGCATTGAATTAATAACACCAAATGTAATAACATTCGCATTGTACAGCTAGTACTAACAATCAATGACAATAGGAAATTGAAAAATAGCAATGTAACTTGAAAAAGTTGAGACAACAAGAAACTTGAAGAGATTTTATTTCTCATTTCTATAAAAGCATCAAATACACTAAATTAATAATACAAAATGTAAAAACATTTGCATATAGTGCCAAATGTTGAATTACAAAAAATGGAAAACGCCTCAAAGTCAAATGACATATAAATAATCAGCTAAATATTTGAATACAAAATGGGACAACCATGCCATCTACAACAGATACATATATAAAAAAGAAACATACGAAATCACATGAGTGTGCTACTCTAGTGAGGAGGTCTCCTCACACTGCAATTGTGTTCGAGTTGAATTATGCAAATAAAAAAGAGACAAAAAACAAAGTTTAAATAACAAAACTAAATACAAACACACAGTGTAACATATATAGAATCAATTTTCAAAGTTTATATATCTTACCTTTGGGTCAAAATCTCAAAATATCCATGAGCATACTAAGATTGTGGTTTGCGTTATAACTGCACTTGAATGGCGTAGACTCATGATTAGTCATCATCCACTGTTTTAAAAGTATTTGAATGTAGCAAAGAAATTAGAGGAAGAAACTATAGAATAACAAAACGTTAACCATAAAAGCAACGCAACTTTACTTTCAAAACTACCCCAAAGCTCGCCCATCTGCTGCTACCCAAGTGATATGGACTCCTTGACTCCACGCACGCCCTTGCAATCTCTTTTATTGAGCCAAGGCAGCTCGCCTTTAGTGCTTTGTACACTTGTAAGTGCTTGTGCTTACAACATTCATGCATTCTTGTGTGCATCCATTTGGTGGAGAAATGTCTTTTCACATCCTCTATGTAAAAACTGTTGTGAAGTAGGGTGATGACCTTCTCTTTGTGGTCAGTTGCTATTTCTTTACATTTCTTCATGATAGTGATGGAAGGCCTCACAAAAGCAACACATAGAAATAATCACCTTTCTATCCTTCTCATCGGTGTGTATTTAAGTAGTGGAAAGGTCTATGATGTAAGGGAGGGCTTACATATTACATGTGCTCTCAAGGTAGAGCTTAGATATCGATATAGACAACTAGAGCTAGTAGGCAAAAATACAAGGGGTTGGTTATCCTTCAATATGGATTCCATGGTTCATGGAGATGGCCTCCTTATATAGATGTAAAGGATCCTCTATGGGTTGACCTCTCTCATGAGAGACAGTCATCCATGCAACCCATGTCTAGCCAAGTCCATCCAAAACTCGGCCACCGACCATTGAATGTCACCTACCGACCAAAGACCACTGGCCACCAACTAAAAACCACTGACCACCAATTGATCATTTTTCGGTCACTTTTTGGCCACCGTTCAACCAAGATATTTTTGGTAAAAATTTATATTCCAACAAGTGATTTTTTCCACATGATTTTCTCTGTACCATCCACAATCACAAACATAGACCTCATCAGCGTGTAAGCTGGAATCCACCAAATATATGTGCACTATAGGCTTCTCCTCATATGGGGGCCCTACAAACTATGCAGCATACATTATGGTGGGCAAAAGTAGCACATGGGCATTGGAGGTATACTAACAGATCACCCAAATATCCAAGCATAATTCAATAGTTTGAATTGGGAACCACTTTCTCTACTTAGCCATTATGATCAGAGAATTCATAAAAAATTTAGTTTTCTACATTTATTTGCACTACACTAATAAACTTTTAAGGGTTTTCTTCCCCATGTTTCCCCTTGAGTTGTTCATTTCATGATTATCAAGGCTTGTATGTTGCCCATGTCTATGAAATGAGGTAAGATCACTCATCATTTCTCATGCATTAACTTCTCCAGTAATTGTATTTTGGGTCTAGTCTATGGGTACATAGTTTTTGCTCTATGCTCTAAAAGACTTGTATATTGGTAGATTGTTTACGAGGCTTTACGTGTGCCTAGAACATGTGTGGCCCAATCTTTGAATGTCAAGAGCTCATTTCTATCCCCTAAAGAACTTTTTGCTAGAGAATTTACCACCCTTTGAGTGTGCTTAGGACATGTGTGGCCCAACCTTTGAATGTCAAGAGCTCATGCCTATGGTACATAGTTGATCACGTTCTCACACTCCCGAGCTATCAATGAGGAGGGTAAATTTCATGGGAGAAGGGTTTATTGTAGTTATGTGGATTTTTACAAAGAATTTGACACATTGTTTAGGGGTAGACTACTGCATAGACAACAGGATTTGGAGTGTCTATAGAGCTCATATGGGGGATCATGGCATTATATAGGACAGCTACATGGCAAGCATGTATGCACCGAGGGATGTTAGAGATTATTCACTCCGCCATTGGAGTGAAACCGGGTTTTCCTTTATCCCCCACTCTTTTGATACCCCTATTGTTGCATGCATTACAATTCACCTTGGGGGGATGTCGCACCATCTTGATGCTTCAAGCACATTTGCATAGGAGTAGTATGTCTATAAATTGAGGCATAAATGGTGACAAAAAATTGCCACTTATTCTCTAAAGTTGGCATAAATGGCAGCCAAAAACTGTCATTTCTTATGTAAGAAATGACAACTTTATGCTACCATTTGTAATGATGTCCTTTTTTTGAAGGTGTCATTTATGCCAAATTTGGAATGTGTCTTTTTTTTTTCCATTGTTTTGACATTGGGTTCCATATTTTTTGCCATTTCTTCCTCCCCCCTCAATGTGCCATTTCTTTCTCCCATTTGTGCCATTTTTACCATGATCGTGTTACAATTTTGCCATTTTTTGCCATGCTTGTGCCATTTCTTGTTGTTTTTTGTCGACTTTGTGTCTTTTCTTGTCATTTTATGCCATTTATTTCACATTAAAAAAAGACCCTTTTTTTTCTATAATGTCATTCTTTGCTAATATTTTGCCATTTCTTGTTAAGTATGGAGCCTGATTTACCCCTTGTAAGTTTATGTGTTAAAAACGCACATTTGTAAGGTCTCCATTATGAGGAGAAGCCATCGTGCGTGAAGAAGAATAACTTGCCGGGAAAAAAAAATCACTCGTCGAAAATGAAAAATTTCATGGCCACGTCGAAAAATTTCTTTGCCGGAATATTATGGCTGGACGATGGTCGAAAAGTGGTCGGAAAACGATCGGCCGGTTGCCGGTAGTCAATGGCCGGTGGCCAAATTCAAAAGCAGACTTGTCTTCTCAAGGGCGGCCACACATGGGTGGATTGGAGGGTCCGATTTGGACTTATCTACACAAGGGTGGCTATACATGGATGTCTCTCATGAGAGAGGGCAACCCTTGTGGCTTATAAGATGCACCATCTAGGCCTAGAGGTAAGTAGGCCAGCACCCTACCGAGCCAAAATGGCAAATAACGTCATAGTGAAATGCGTAGGCCTTGTGAATGCAGTCAAAGTGAAGGCATTTAACACAGAAGTAGAGGTAGGAATTTTTGTCATGCCACACAAAGGGTAGGACTACCCTATCATTCTTGGAAGACCCTGGCTCATGGATATGGAAGCTAAGCAAGACTGGAGTATCGGAATGATTCAAATGAAGGATGCTAAAAGAAATTCCATATTCTACGACATGAAGACTGGGAAGCAACGCAACATGATCTTGGAGGCATCGGAAGATGAGTCCACCAGCGACTATTCGTCCACCTTAGGAGAGAAGAGACAACAAAAACTGAAGAGAGTGACAGTAGCATTGAAGTCATGGGGGTCATCCTCAAAGACCCAAAAATATTGACACAATTTGAAACACCACCAGCAAACCAAGAGGGACCATCAGGTAGGCAACCCTTGGTGGGTACAAGTAAGTTACATCGGATGCTCTCCAGTGAGTTAAATGGTGAAGAGAATAAAGAATATGTCTCTATGCTAGGTAACTTCACCACATTGTTCATTGATGGTCATGATAAGATCACAGGCATCACAATGGTACAACACCGCATAGGAAGAAAGTAAGTCTGTAGTGCAAAAGCTCAGAAGGCTTGAGGTAATTCAAAAAGAAGTATTTCTCAAAGAGGTAAGGAATTTTCTACAGGCAGGTTTCATTTACCCTGTCGAAGACTCAGAGTGGGTCTCTCCAGTGGTAGTCACACCAAGGAAGAATGGTAAGTGGAGAGTCTGTGTAGACTACAAACCTCTCAATGCACCCACAAAGAGAGATCATTTTTCCCTCCCATTCCAAGATGAAATCCTCAATGAGGTAGCAAGTCATGAGCGCTACACAGTATATGATGTCTACTTAGGCTACTTTCAGATTAGCATTGCAGAAGAAGACCAGAAAAAAACAACTTTCATAACACCATGGGGATGTTTTGCTTACAGAGTGATGCCTTTTGGCCTCACCAACACTTCGGCCACATTCCAACGCTATGTGACTTTTGTCTTCCAGCCATACTTTGGGACATGATTACGAGTCTTTCATGGATGATTTTTGCATCTACAGTTCTCCTTGCTCCCTCCATTTGAGCAAGGTCTATGATGACCTGGCTAGGCTGCAAACCTTGAGCGGCCAGCTTAACGTGGACAAGTGCCACATTGGTGAAAGCAAGGTTACTCTTCTTGGCCATGTAATTTCAGCAAAAGGGATTGAGGCTGACCCTAGCAAGATTCAAGCTCTAGTGTCTTTGTCATCACCCACCACAACTAAGCAATTGGTCTCTTTCCTTCAGAAGGTAAGGTATTTGAGCAGGTTCATTCACTTGCTCTCTCAAGTGGTTCTCCCTCTACAACAAGTCACCCATAGAGATGTGTTCTCATCGAGTGAAGAAAATGAGCAACAGATTAACAAAGTGAAACAAATCCTGGCTATACTTCCCACCATTGCACCCCCTAGATGGGACGAGCCATTTTATGTGAACCCCAGTGTAGGAAGTGATACATTGGGAGCCGTACTAATGCAAAAGGACCCCCAAACCTCTTTCATGTGTCCTATCTATTTCTCTAGTCGCGTCATGACCCCATCAAAAAAAGGATTCACCGCAGTAGAGCACATGGTGCTTGCATTGATGTTTGCCACTACAAAGTTCCACTCTTATCTATTGCTTAGACCCTTTGTAATTCTGACAATGGAAGAGGTCTTTCTGTATGTGATGCAACACATGGATGTATCATCTAGAATCTCTAAGTGGCTTGTTAAATTACAAGAGTTTGATTACACCATGTAGGTAGAAAACTCCACCAGGGCTAGTCTAGCAGGTATCCTTACTCATCGTCAGTATGAGAAGAAGCTAAAGGTCAACACAGAAGGTAAAGAAGTGACACCAATGGTAGAAATTCCTAAGCTAGAAAGAGCTCATTCTCTTTTCTTTGATGGAGCATACAAAAGAACAATGGACCAGTCTGCAGCTGGCATCATCATTTTCAATGAGCAAAAGGAGAAGGTATTCTCTATTGTGCAGTTGTTACACTCCCACTCCAACAATGAATCAGATTACACGGCTTTAATTCTTGGATTAGAACAATGTATTTTGCAAGGGATTCAATGCCTAAATGTGTTTGGCAATGCTATGCTTTTGATAAAGCAGATAATTGGCACTTGGATTTGTAAAAATCAAGTTTTACTTGGCCAATTGCGCCAAGTTAAGGATCTTTTAAGAAAGTTTGAAGCGGTGCAGTTATTTCATGTCCCTAGGGTAGAAAATCAAGATGCAGATTCTCTAGCCAAGGAAGAATACAAGATGTTCCCATAGGAGCAATCAAACTGAAACTACCCCTCTTTCAAGGTAGCGATGCTATGCATGATATCATCAGCTTCTTAGATACAGGAGAATGTCCTAAAGGGTACACCAAGGGCTAGAAACAATGGCTTATAAGGAAGGATACAAGATACCACCTTGTAAACAACAACTTATATCGCAAGGGCAAAGACCAGATTCTCAGGCAAGTGCCAATCTCCAGTGAGATCATAGAGGTAATCTCAAGTTGCCATGATGGTGTCTGCGATGGCCATTTTGCTCTAGATATTACCAGTAGGAAGATTCTACATGCAGAATTATTTTGGCCTAGTTTGAACATGGATGTGCATCATTGATGTAAAACATGCAAGGCCTGTGAAGTGTCCAATGATCATACACTAACCTATGAGCCATAGACTCCTATAATCTCATATGTTCCGTTTGAAAAGTGGGGAATAGATGCAATTGGTCCTCTACCAAGGGTCCAATCAGGTAAACTATACATTTTAGTTGGTGTATACTACATGACCTGATGGGCGAAAGCAGCAGCCACCACACGCATTACATCCCAAGAAGTGGCAAAGTTTATATTTGAGCACACTTGTTGCCATTTTGGCACACCTCTAGACATAATATCTTATAGAGGGACAGGTTTCAGAGGCGATCTGGTGGGGGAATTGATGAAAAAGTTAGGCATTACACGCCAACATTCCACCCCATACTATTCAGAGTGCAATGGCGTAGTGGAAAAGGTAAACGGCATGATCTGTAAGATCATCACAAAGCAGGTGAATAACCACACAGGTGACTGGGACAAACATCTCATGGCCGCTCTTCGGGCCTACCGCACGACATTCTGAACATCACTAGGTTTCACCCCGTTTCATCTGGTATATGGAAAGGAGGCCATTCTACCCATCAAGGTACAGACAGCCAACTTGCGAGTCATGGCTAGCCAATTATAGTGCCCAATTGCCCATATCCACAACCACATACCGGATCTAGAGAGGCTTCAGCTAGATAGAGAAGATGTAATAAATCACTAAGCAGCGCAAGCAGAGCGACACCGACAACTCACATTCAATCAAGGGCTTAATAAAAAGGGCATGGAAAAAGGCATGTTAGTATTAAGATACGACAACAGATTTGACACTAGGAAAGACAAGAAATTTCCACCCAGATGGGAAGGGCCATTCTTTGTCAAAAGGCAATACGCCAACGGCAGTTACAAATTGATAGAAGCAGATGGTAGAATTCACAAGACCAGAGTCAATGGATGCAGGCTCAAGAGGTACCTTTTAAGGTTTGACCCAGAGTTCATGCTAGATATTCCAAAGGATGGAGAACCCTCCAACTCCACAGCTAAGGAATCAGAAGTAGGGCTAGAAGCATGAATGCCTCTAGCCAAAAGGGAGGGCTAATGATGGCCGATTTTCAAAACCGCGGCTACAAGAACCAACCCCAATCAGGGAGGAGCACAATAAGAGAAAAAACAATGAAAAAGAACATTTTTTACATTCACCACCCCCCTTCTATGCTTTCCCTCTAGCGGGCCGCCTCTCAGTTTGACCACACCCCTCCATTATCACCAGAGGACAGCTTCTTTCTCTCTTGCTCGGCTCCACTAAGCCCACTATCTCTCTCTCTTACCTTGCTTCTGTGTCACCTAGCCCAATGGGCGCATAAAACAAGCCTACTCCTTTTTTCTATCCTACTGGCGGGCCGCCATGCTTGGACAAAATTCTCCCTCTCTCTCTTCCATTATTCATATTAATCTCTCTCTCTCTCTCTCCCCCTCCCTCTTTCTAACTCTCTCTTGTTCTCCTCTCTCTCTCTCTCTCTCTCTCTCTCTCTCTCTCTCTCTCTCTCTCTCTCTCTCTCTCTCTCTCCCCCTCCCTCTTTCTAACTCTCTCTTGTTCTCCTCTCTCTCTCTCTCTCTCTCTCTCTCTCTCTCTCTCTCTCTCTCTCTCTCTCTCTCTCTCTCTCTCTCTCTGTGTGTGTGTGTGTGTGTGTGTGTGTGTGTGTGTGTGTGTGTGTGTGTGAGTGAATGGTCCCGCGGGCGTAGCCAAGTTTACTTTCTCTCTCTCTCCTTCCTGTTACCTGAAGGAGTACGAGCAGAAGTGCGACGCGAGAGAGAGTGCGAGAAGAAGAGCACGACGATATGGTGAACTTGCTCTACTGTAATGTGTAGAGCATAGTGAGTTCTTATTAGGTTTTTACAAGAGAATATGTGTACATACCTGGCGGCCCGCCCACTTACCTGGGCGACCACATTGGGCTTTATACCCCAACAACCTCCAACTTAAAGTCCAATGTGGTACTTTAAGTGTGAGAGAAGCTACTATACAAGCTAATATACAAGAGATGTAGAGAAGTGATGTACTACCCTACACCTAACTGCTTGCGAAGATGCGCAAAGCTCTGTGAGGGAAGTCCTTTTGTAAGTAGATCAGTAGGGTTTTCTGTGGTATGAACTTTGACAAGCTGAAGTTTCTTATCCTCGAGCATTTCCCTGATGAAATGATACTTCACATCCACATGCTTTGTCTTTGAGTGATAAACTGGATTGCGAGCCAATTGTATAGCACTTTGACTATCACAATATAACACAGGCATCTCTTCTTTGATTCCCAAATCTGTTACTAGTCGATTAAGCCAAATTGATTCTTTGCATGCCTCTGATGCTGCAACATATTCAGCCTCTGTAGTAGACTGAGTAACACAATCTTGTAATCTAGAACGCCATGATACTGCTCCACCACCCAATGTAAAGACATACCCTAACGTAGACCTTCGGTTGTCTAAGTCACCTGCATAATCTGAGTCTGTAAAACCCTTTACACTTAGCTCCTGACTCCCATAGCATATACGCATACTCTTTGTAGCTTTCAGGTATCTCAATATTCCTTTCACTGCCTCCCAATGTTTCTTGCCTGGGTTTAACATGTATCGACTTACTACTCCCACTACAAATGCAATGTCTGGGCGAGTAGCAATCATTGCATACATCAAACTACCCACTGCAGACGCATATGGAATCTTATCCATTTCAGCCTGTTCTTCCTCAGACACACAACAATCTTGTTTGCTAAGTTTCACATATGGTGGCAATGGAACACTCAATGCCTTTCCCTTCTCCATATTGAAACGTTGCAAAACCTTGTCAATATACTCTGTTTGAGATAACCAAATCAACTTCTTTGATCTGTCTCTCTCAATGCGCATACCAAGTATATGACTTGCCTCACCCATGTCTTTCATGTCAAACGATTTTTCCATCTTTGACTTCAAAGCTGAAATTTCTTCCAAGTGCTTGCTAGCAATCAACATGTCATCCACATACAAAATAAGGATCAGCCAACTGCCATCCTTAGCCTTCTTTGTATATAGACAGTGATCGAACTCACTACATTTGTAGCCTTGAGAAAGCATAAACTTGTGGAATTTATGGTACCATGCCCTCGGTGATTGTTTTAAGCCATAAAGACTCTTTAACAACTGGCATACCCAATCTTCCTTGCCTTTCTCAACAAACCCTTCTGGCTGCTCCATGTAAATTTCCACATCTAAATCACCATGCAAGAACGTTGTCTTGACATCCATTTGGTGCAACACCAAATCTAATATGGCAACCAATGCAAGAAAGCATCTCAATGTAGTCATCTTGACCACCGGAGAGAAGACTTCATCAAAGTCAATGCCTTGTTCTTGCTTAAAGCCCTTGGCAACAAGCCTTGCTTTGTACTTTGGCTGACTATCATGAGCGGTGACCTTATACCTCTAAACCCATTTACAAGGTAGAGCCTTTTTGCCCTCTGGTAATATAACTAGCTTCCATGTCTGGTTTTTATGCAGAGCTGTCATCTCTGACTGCATGGCCAATTGCCAATTCCCGGAGTCCTTCATTTGCACTGCTTCCTTGTAACATGAAGGCTCATTGCAATCAGTCAACATGACATAGTTCATAGATGGATCAAACCTATCAGGAGGTCGCGTGACACGTCCAGATCTACGCACAATAGGTGGCTCAGGCTCAGCCACAACCTGTGGTTCCACTCTATCCTGTCCTTGCTCCTCTTGAGCCCTGACATTTTGTCTTGCACGTGCAGGTCCATCTTCTTGGAAGACAACTCTTCTAATCTCCTCAACCCTCTCTGGTTTAGAATGATATTTGGATTCATTAAAGTGAACCTCATTGCTGCGGACAACCTTTCTGGATTCGGGATCCGAAAGTCTGTACCCCATCTCACCAGAATTACCATAGCCTAGAAAGATGCACTTTCTACTCTTTGGCTCAAGTTTGTTCCTAAATTCCTTTGGAACGTGAGTATATGCCTCACAGCCAAAGACTCTGAGATGCTTGTATGAGGGCATTTTGCCTGACCATACCATCTCTAGCACTGAATCCTTCTGCAAAACCTTGCTAGGAGATCTATTTACAAGATGAACAGCTGTTGATACAACGTCAACCCAAAACCCATTTGTCAGTTGTGCATTAGACAACATAATTCTGACCTTCTCTTGTATGGTCCTATTCATCCTCTCAGCAACACCATTTTGAGGAGGATGGTAAGGAGCAGTAAGTTCACGTTTTATACCTTTTGACTCACAAAAGTCCTGAAAGGCCTTTGAAACATACTCTCCACCATTGTCAGTGCGTAAGCATTTAAGCTTCTTGCCACTCTGATTCTCCACAAGTGTCACAAACGTTTTGAAAACACTAAACGCTTCATCCTTGTGCTTGAGAAAGTAAACCCATACTTTCCTGGAGTAATCATCTATAAATGTCATAAAGTAAGAAGCTCCCCCTAGAGATAGGTTAGGCATAGGTCCACACAAATCACTATGAACAAGTGCCAATTGTGTATCTCTTCTACGGCTTCTATGCTTATGTGGCTGCTGTGTTTGCTTACCATACAAACAATGTTCAAAGAATTCAAAATCATTAAATGAAAAGCCAAGCAAATAACCAGAACGAGACAAGATTTCCATTCCCTTCTTGGACATATGTCCTAACCGGCTATGCCACAAAGAAACGTTCGGCTGCTCGGTTACATTGATTACATTTTTAGAGACATTTGATACATAAATCATGTAAAGTCCTCCAGACTTTACTCCATGTGCTACTGTCATAGAACCCTTGGATATCTTCCACCTGTTCTATCCAAAAGTGGTGACGTAGCCAGCATCATCAAGTAAACCTGTGCTGATCAAGCTCTTTGTAGCTTTCATGTATCTTAATATTCCTTTCACTGCCTCCCAATGTTTCTTGCCTGGGTTTGACATGTATCGACTTACTACTCCCATTGCAAATGCAATGTCTGGGCGAGTAGCAATCATTGCATACATCAAACTACCCACTGCAAACGCATATGGAATCTTATCCATTTCAGCCTGTTCTTCCTCAGACACACGACAATCTTGTTTGCTAAGTTTCACATATGTTGGCAATGGAACACTCAATGCCTTTCCCTTCTCCATATTGAAACGTTGCAAAACCTTGTCAATATACTCTGTTTGAGATAACCAAATCAACTTCTTTGATCTGTCTCTCTCAATGCGCATACCAAGTATATGACTTGCCTCACCCATGTCTTTCATGTCAAACGATTTTGCCATCTTTGACTTCAAAGCTGAAATTTTCTTCCAAGTGCTTGCCAGCAATCAACATGTCATCCACATACAAAAATGGTGACGTAGCCAGCATCATCAAGTAAACCTGTGATGATCAAGCTCTTTGTAATTGCGGGGAAATGTCTCACATTCTTCAGCGTGAAAGAAGAGCCATTCTGAAACTTCAATTGAACATCTCCAACACCTAAGATCTCACATGTCTGCCCATTGCCTAGCCGAACATGATCTTTAGTGGTCACATAAGAGGTAAACCACTCCTTGTTTGGAGACACATGAAGTGATGCCCCTGAGTCTATAATCCAGTCACTCAGTGCATTTCCATTAGATGCTGTAAGAAGAGCTTAGTCCATTGTATTCTTCAAGAAGTAGATGTCTCCTGACACTAGACTGTCATCCTCTGCAACAGTGTTTGTCACATTTATTTCTTGAATCTTCACTGAGGACTTGTTCTTCTCACCATGGTCTTCAGCTTTCTCTTTGCCTTTTTCTGCTTTCCATTCTCTGCAGTCTCTTTTCATGTGACCCTTCTTGCCACAATGGTAGCATTCTATGTCACTCTTGCCTTTAGCACTGCGGGACTTGCTACGAGACTGATTCCTCTTTCCACCTTTGTACTTTTCTTTGGTCCTTCCCCTGACAACTAAGGCTGTTCCTTTGCCTTTGTCCATTGTCTTTCTATTGGTTTCTTCAGTAAGCAGACTTCCTTCTACACCTGCTATGTTCAAACCATCTGGAGGTGCAGAATTACTCAAAGCTGTGCGAAAAATGTCCCAACTTTCCGGCAATGTGATCAACAGGAACATAGCTCTAACAGGTTCATCAAACTTGACACCTTGAGCTGACAACTGACTATAGATTGTGTTGAATTCATTCAGATGATTGGACATAGGTGTCCCTTCTTTCATCTTCAAGTCAACAAGCTTCTTAAGTCAGTATACCTATGAAGCTGCACTCTGCTTCTCATAAAGATCACTCAGCTTTAACCATGCTTGATAAGCCGACTTCTCGTCTGCTACATTGAAGTAAACGCTTTCTGCCAAAGACAGCATAATGGTAGAAAGTGCCAATTCATCCATTTCGCTCCATTCATCTTCGTCCATATCTTCTGGTTTTATCCCTTTGAGCTCTATAGGTTTTATCTGCTTCTTTTGTACCAACACGTGCCAAATCTGCTTCTTCCACAATGGGAAATTGGTTCCATCCAGCTTCTTGATATTGTAAAGAGCAGTGTCCTGTGATCCAGCCATAGCTACGCTTCACAGTGGTTTACTTTCCTAGGAAAAATTCGGCAGAGTTTCCCCTGTAAACTGACCTCTGAACCAATATCAACCTGTCAAATGAACCAAAAAAGCTTCACATTTTGCATAAATTTCGGCAGAGTCTCCTTTGTAAAATGGCTCTGGTGTACTCAAAAAACAGACCAAAAAACAGCTCAAAAACACTGTCTCTCTGATACTGTAAGCTGCGGGTAAACCTGTCCTGCACCTGTACTGTCTCTGACTGTCCTGTCATTGTCCTGTAAGCATAGACTGCGACAATACCTCAACGGCAGTAAAGCAAAGATGCAATCCCAACTGTCTAACTCACAGTCAATACATCCTACCTGCCTATCTACGGGTGCTCGAGGGATCGCTCCAAGACCTGTATCACCGAAAGGATCTCAACATTGGAGAACCCCCCAGCTCAATAAAACCTCACTCGACCCTCAACAAAGGCTGCAGTAAATCTGACAGTACATAGACTTCCCACAAAGTCATACATCCACAAATTTCCCACTGTATGTTGTAACCACTGCGGCGGTTGTTTGCTGCGTGACTCACAGCCAGCAAACCCTCAACAGACATACATCATCTCTGACAATACATCCCATGAGGAAGTACCTGCAATGTCAGGATGAAATCTGGAATATCAAGCAGCAAACACAAGCTACCTGATGAACTAGTGGATGTCGCCTACAGTCTGTGTGTAGGTTTGCCCGTGTCGTATGTGACACGCCTCCAAGAACTGTGAGCCGTCCTTTGATGTGTAGATAGCCACAAATCAACACTTTGGGAGTGTCGATATCCTCAGCACCTGCAGTCGTAGGCCGAAAACCCCAAATTTGCAGAGTTGGATCTGCACCCGCCGAGACCACGTAGTTGAAAATGGCCTGCACAGACCTTTGTCGAAGCCGAACGGTGACCGAGATGACCTCTGAATGAAATTCTGAGCACATTGAGCCCTTCGAGCTCGCCCACGAGATTTGGGGCCGTGCCTTTGCTTGTCGAATTTCACTCCAATCTGAGCTGGTGACTCTAGCCTCCTGCAGTGCTACCCCGAGCCTCGATATGTGCTCTGATACCAGTTGAAGGAGTACGAGCGGAAGTGCGACGCGAGAGAGAGTGCGAGAAGAAGAGCACGACGATATGGTGAACTCGCTCTACTGTAATGTGTAGAGCATAGTGAGTTCTTATTAGGTTTTTACAAAAGAATATGTGTACATACCTGGCGGCCCGCCCACTTACCTGGGCGACCACATTGGGCTTTATACCCCAACATTACCTACACCCATTTCACCCATCCCTCACCCTCCCTCCCTCCTTGGCCTGCTACCTCTCTCTCTATCCCACCCCATTGACCATCCTCTCTCTCCCCTCGTTTAGGCCCAAGCCACATAGCAGAAGTAGACTCTCTCTCTCTCTCTCTCTCTCTCTCTCTTCTCTCTCTCCTCTCTCTCTCTCTCTCTCTCTCTCTCTCTCTCTCTCTCTCTCTCTCTCTCCCCCTCACACACACACACACACACACACCCAACCCCCCCCCCCCCCCCCCCTTGGTCCTCGTCGTCAGAGCCCCGGACCCTCACCCTCGCCGTCACCTCGCAGCACAAGCGGCTGGCTCATGGCCCTGTCACCACTACAGGCGAGAGACCCAGCTCCATGGCCCCATCACCTAGGTTGCTCATCATCACCCACACCAAACCTACCCCCCCCCCACCTTGTCTTCACTCCTGTCAGCCATCCATGGCCTCGTGGAACCCTTGTCCCCGCTAGCCAAGCCAGGCCCTGCCCTCTCGTCGTTGCTTACTCACATACATGCACGCCTCCCCCGCTCTCCATTGCACACTCTCACACTCTCTCACCCTCTTAGCCTACAGCAAGCACAGCCCGCCATCTCCACCACACACACTCTCGTTCTCTGTCATCAAGCCCGCAGGCGTAGAAACTTCTCTGTCTCTCTCTCTCTCTCAAAACATCACACACACACACACACACACACACACACACACACACACACACCATTTCACCCATCCCTCACCCACTCACCCCCGTCGGCACCCAGGCTCCTCTCTCGCTCTCTCTCCCTCTCTCGCGCTCTCTATATGAGCTACCTTGCGGGCACAACGTAAAAAAAACTCACTCTCTCTCTCTCTCTACCTATACACACACACCCACCCTTACCTTGCCACACACACACATACACACCCACACACACCCCCACCCTCTCGCTCCCCTCTTCATCTCTGTTTCCCTGCGTAGCAAGCAGTCAAATATATATATATATATATATGTATGTATATATATATATATATATATATATATATATATATATAAATAAAATAAAATTACTCCCTCTCTCTCGTTCCCTGCACACACACACACACACTCTCGATACACACACACCCACACACAACCTATATACATACGCACACCCACTCACAAGCATGCCTACATGCATGCATATAAACACACAACACACGCACGCCATACGCACCCACAAAAAAATAAAAAATAAAAACAACGAAGTTCGACGCCATCGACAAAAGAAAGACGGCCAAGTCGCGCAATACCGATACCAAATCAAGGAAAGACGTCAAAGGCATGCCCCAATTGACCCCGAAAATGGCGAACGCACTACACCGACGCACGAGCGAAGGCCACCATTTGCCGGCATCTCGTCCATGACGCATCTCTGCAGTAATATCTGTAGGTTATTACTATTTTCCAGTTTCAAGCCAAAAACTGTTAAAAAACCCATTGTAAATTTCCATCTCTCTCTAGGTGATGGTCACAAAGGCCCAATTAGGAGTTTTCATTTTTTAAATTCTCCTAAGACAAAGCGAGGGTCAACCATCTGGGACCCAACCCCTGCTTTGTCTCCCCTGATTAAGGCCCTAACCTTATCAGAATACCCTAACCTAAAGCAGCTTGCACCTATAAAAAGGCACTAAAAGGTCACTTTCAGGGGATCAGCACTTGGTAGCATTCTGGTGGGAGGGACTGGCAACACTTGCATCAAGGGAGAGGGGATTTTAGTGTAGCATTTTGGAAAATTAGCACTATGGGAAGAAGCCATGTCTACATCTCGAGTCCAATGGTCGCCACACACTCACAATAGTAGAAATCTCCGTGTTGGTGAGTCACCTCTAGAGAATGCACTATAGGCTCACTATCTCTCTCTCGCACCATGGCTGCCACCTTGCGGAAGATAAGGTTGTTGTAAATATTTCATTAAATCAGTTTTCCCTCACATTCCGAGGGGTTTTCATCTCTCTCTCTCTCTCTCTCTCTCTCTCTCTCTCTCTCTCTCTCTCTCTCTCTCTCTCTCTCTCTCTCTCTCTGTGTGTGTGTGTGTGTGTGTGTGTGTGTGCGCAGAGTTTGTGCTATTTCAAATCATCGTTGTCTGCATCCTAGCCGCTCAAAGCTAGGCGGTTCCCCCTGTTCATTTCATCGTGGCCAGCTCGGCATGCATCGGCTCCTGTTCTTTAAGGCCGTTGGGGTCCGTGTCGCGCTTTGCGCTCGTCAGCGTCAACGGTGGCCTTCAACTTTTTGGAGATGAAGACCACAGAGGACTTGATGAAGTCACTTGGGACGACTTCTACGAGAAACCATCGACATCCAATTAGGTATTTCTCATGAAGCGCTTGTTCAATCTAAAGATGGCAGAGAATGGTTTAGTTGCAGAACACCTAAATGACTTTAACACCAACATAAGTCAACTTCGATCGGTGAAAATAAATTTCGATGACAAAGTGCAAGATCTCCTTATACTATAGTCTCTACTAGATAGTCGGGACAGCCTTGTGATGGCTGTAAGTAATTCTATTTCTGGCACAAATACTCTTAAGTTTGATGATGTTGTGGGTGTTCTCCTAAGCGAGAAAATCCAAAGGAGAATCACAGGAGAATCATCAAGTGCTGCACTATCAGTGGAAACAAGAGGAAGGCCTAAGGAGAGGTTCAAAAACCAAAAGGGTCGTGATCGCTCAAGACGGAGCAAGTCACGCACAAAGTCAGTTCTTGAATGTTGAAACTGCGGTCAAAAGGGCCACGTCAAGAAGGATTGCTGGTCCAAGAAGAAGAAGGAGTTGGAGTCTCAAGACAACAAGCCAACATCCGAGGCCAATGTGACAGGTAAAGTAGACCACGATGCTCTAATTCTCTCATTGTGTTTAATTCTTGGATAGTAGATTATGGGGCTTCATTCCATGCAACACCACACAAGCAACATTTTCAAGATTACACCAAAGGTAACTTTGGATATGTATACTTGGGAGATGATGAAGCTTGTAAAATTGTTGGCAAAGGTACAGTTTGTGTCAAAATTGCTAACGGAAATGAATGGAAGCTTAAAGATGTTAGGCATGTTCCTTCTCTTTGCAAAAAATTGATCTCTACAGGACAATTGGACGATGAAGGTCACAACAATGTATTCGGAAGCAAACAGTGGAAGATCTCAAGGGGATCTTTGGTGGTTTCCAAGGGAGAAAAGGTTGGTACACTTTACTTGTGTATTGTTAGCACATAACCTTCAGCTTGTGCAACAACTACAGAAGTCAACAGTGCAGTGTGGCACTAATGGCTTGGGTATATGAGTGCCAAAGGAATGCAAATTCTTCAAACAAAGAAGCTTCTACCAGGTTTGAAAGAAGTGGAATTTTTCTATGAAGATTGTGTTTATGGTAAACAAAAGAAGGTGAAATTCCAAAAATCTGGAAATGAAAGAAAAAATAAAAAACTTGAGCTGGTTCATTCTGATGTTTGGTGTCCTGCAAGTACACCATCACTTGGTGGCTCATTGTACTATGTAACATTCATAAACGATGTGACTAGGAAAACATGGGTTTATGTAATGAAGAATAAATCCGATGTGTTTTTCATATTTCAAAGGTGGAAAGCCTTTGTGGAGAATGAAACAGGTACTAAGGTTAAATGCCTCAGATCCGACAATGGAGGTGAATATTGCAGCCAAGCTTCTGAAATATTTTGTGCTAGCAATGGCATTCGGAGTCAAAGAACAACGCTAAGGACACCTCAACAAAATGGCATTTCCAAAAGGATGAACAAAACAATCATGGAGCGAGCACGAAGCATGCGGCTATATGCAGGCCTATCGCTTGAGCTTTGGGCGAAAGCTGTAAATACGCCTATGTACTTAATCAACCGGTGATCCTCAACGACATTGGATGGGGGAGTTCCAGAAGAGGCATGGACACGTAAACCGGTGAATTATGCATTTCTTAAAGTGTTTGGGTGTGAGGCTTTTATGCACATAGATAGAAGCCTAAGATCAAAGTTAGATGCAAAGTCCAAAAAGTGTTTCTTCATTGACTATGGAGAAGGTGACTTTGGGTATCGCCTATGGAATTCTAAAGATGGTAAAATCTTTAGGAGTAGGGATGTAATTTTTAACGAACAAAATATGTACAAAGATTATTTGGAAAGAAAACAAGCAAAAGAAACAGGTGATGAGTACATGGAGCTTGAGGATGGTGAAGACTCAAGGACAGCAAACGGTGGCAATGTGCAACAACGTCAACCAAATGAGGAGCCTCAACCTATTCCCCCAAGATCTACAAGAGCAATTAGACCTCCAAAAAGGTTTGTTCAATCCTTCAACCATCTCTTGATCTCAGCTTCTGGAGAGCCAGAATCATACGAAGAAGCTATACATCACGAATCCAAAGAAGAATGGATGAAGAGCATGCAAGTGGAGATGGACTCACTACATCGCAACCAAACATGGGAGTTGTTTGAGTTGGATACAGGTAAGCGGGCACTTTAAAACAAATGGGTGTACAAGCTGAAGGAAGAAGAAGGTGAGAAGAAAAGGTACAAGTGTAGGCTTGTGGTAAAAGGGTTTTTTTCAAAAGAAAGGTATTGACTTCAATGAAATATTTTCTCCTGTTGTAAAAATGAACTCAATTAGGCTTTTCTTAAGCCTTGTGGCTGCTCATGATCTAAATCTTGAGCAAATGGATGTAAATATGGCATTCCCTCACGGTGACTTAGAGTAGTAAATTTACATGCGTCAACCAAAGGGGTATGAAGTAAAAGGTAAGGAGAAAATGGTTTGCAGATTAAAGAAGAGCTTGTATGGTTTAAAGCAAGCATCAAGAAAATGGTACTTGAAGTTCGATCGATAGAGATCATGGATTCACAAGATGCAACTCGGATCACTGCATCTACCCAAAGAATTTAAAAGATGGGAAGTTCATCATCCTAATGTTGTATGTTGATGACATGCTGATTGCAAGTGCTAACATGCAGGACATCAAAGACCTAAAAGAGGAGCTATCTAAATCTTTTTTAGTGAAAGATTTAGGTGTTGCAAAGAGGATACTTGGTATGAAGATATCAAACGACAGGATGAAGAAGACAATAAAGCTATCTCAAGAGGATTACATCAAGAAGGTACTAGAAAGGTTTGCAATGCAAAATGAAAAAACGGTTTCTACACCTTTGGCTGGTGACTTTAAACTAACCAAGGATATGTGTCCAAAGACACAAGAGAGGATAGCCTATATGTCTAAAGTTCCATATGTTGCAGCGGTAGGTTCTCTTATGTATGCTATGGTCTGGACAAGGCCAGACATTGCACATGCAGTGGGAGTTGTAAGTAGATTCATGGACAACCCAAGTAAAGGGCATTGGCAAGCTGTGAAGTGGATACTTAGGTATCTAAAAGGGACAACAACAAATGCTTTGTATTTTGGAGGAATTGATATTTTTTTAGAAGGGTATGCTGATGCATATATAGCAGGTGACAAAGATACTCAAAGGAGCACTACTGGGTATATCTTCACGATTGGAGGCACAGCAGTAAGTTGGGCTTCAAAGCTGCAAAAAGTGATCTCACTTTCTACCACGGAAGCATAGTATGTAGCAATGATGGAGGCAAGCAAAGAAATTATGTGGCTTCACCGATTCTTAGAAGAGCTTGGATTCAAACAACACAATTGTGTCTTGTATAGTGATAGCCAAAGGGCTATCCATCTTGCGAAGAACTCAGCCTTTCATTCAAGGACAAAGTACATTGAGGTGAGATATCACTTCGTGCACATTCTTTTGGAAGAGGGACAGCTAAAGCGAGGAAAGGTGCATACAAGTGAAAATCCTGCACAGACATGTTTACTAAGGTGGTCAACAAGGAGAAGTTGAGCTTTTGCTCATCTTCAATTAGCATTCAAGGACTAGAAGCCAGAAAGTAAAGCAGTCACAGGTTTGGTTTGGAGATCAGTCTCCAAGTGGGAGATTGTTAAGTATGGAGCCTGATTCACCCCTTGTAATTTTTTGTGTTAAAAACACACATTTGTAAGGCCCCCATTATGAGGAGAAGCCATCGTGCGTGAAGAAAAATAACTCACTGAAAAATAAAATCACTCGTCGAAAATTAAAATTTACACGGCCATGCAAAATATTCCTTTTCGTCGAAATATTATGGTCGAATGGCGGCCGAAAAGTGTTCGTAAAACGACCGATCGATTGGCCGGTTAGTCGGTGGCCAGTAGTCAATGGCCGGTTGCAGGTGGCCGAATCCAAAAGCGGACTTGTCTTCTCAAGGGCAGCCACACATGGGCAGATTGGAGGGTCCAATTTGGACTTGTCTACACAAGGGAGGCTACACATGGCCGCTTCTCATGAGAGAGGGCAGCCCTTTTGGCCTATGAAAGGAGGCCTCTTCTACACACAAAAATGTATTGTGAAGCATTGTGGTGCATTGTGAAGTTGGTGTGAGGTGGTGAGAGTGAAGCAAGGCGGGAGCTCTATTAAGGGTATAATCCTTTTGTAACCTACTTCTTGTTTAAAGTACTAAAACCATTGAGTGGCTGCTTTCCCGTGGATGTATCCCGCATTGGGTGAACTACGTATATCGTGTTCTCTCTCTCTCTCTCTCTCTCTCTCTCTCTCTCTCTCTCTCTCTAATCTCTCGTATGTGAAAATTTCTCTCTCTCCATTAAGTAAGCTACTCAAATATCTATTTAGCTACGTCATATTTCCTAACATTTCTTTACCAATGTACATAAATCATGTGCCATTTTTTAGCATTCTTATGTCGTTTATGCCTTTTTTAAAAACTTTTTTCCCTTCTTGTATATTGTTTTTTGCACGCTTAGGCTAATTTTTTCATATTGCACCATTTTCAATCTTGTCATTTTTTGCTTGTCATGTACCATTTTTCATGCCATAGTTTAGCATATTTTTTCATTTTTGGTGTTGCCCTTTATTTCTCATTTAGTGTCATTTTTACTATTATTTTTGTTAGTATCGTTTATTTGGCATTGACATTGCTGTCAATTAAAAGTATACTTTTTTGCATTTATAAGTAGCACCTTCCATAAAGATCTCCAATTCAACCTACAATAAGGAACCATATGTTGCAACCATAAATAGCAACTTCAATGCAAAACCATTTAAATATGCGATATAGAGAACAGAAATATATCGAGGAAAAAATCATGTCAATTTTTTGACAAAATAAGATTTGGCATAAGGTGAGGTCTCACATTGGCTTCGGGGGGAGAGAGAGAGAGAGAGAGAGAGAGAGAGAGAGTAGTATTGGAAGAGATATGGTCTAGAAAGAGAAGTTCAATATGAGGTTTAGAGAGGCTAAGTACCCTTACATAGAGAGAGAGAGAGAGAGAGAGAGAGAGAGAGTAGTATTGGAAGAGATATGGTCTAGAAAGAAAAGTTCAATATGAGGTTTAGAGAGGCTAAGTACCCTTACACACATAGAGAGAGAGAGAGAGAGAGAAAGAGAGAGAGAGAGAGTAGTATTGGAAAAGATATGGTCTAGAAAGAGAAGTTCAATATGAGGTTTAGAGAGGCTAAGTACCCTTACACATAGGCAGCAGCTTGGACCACCCTCCTAGTTAAATCCAACCCAAAAGGGTGATGGCAATGTTATGGCCTTCTTTGACCAAAACCATTTCCATTAAAATAATATTATCCTCAAGTATTGAAGATATTCATTAAGCGGCCTAAAAATTTGATATTTGTTTATTACTACACTAAGACATTAAATGTATGGCACAAGAAAGCCTTTGCACACCTCTATATAGTGCTTAGATATTAACATAAATATTCTCTTAGTACTCCCAACTCTTCTTTGTTACTTGTCTCTATTTTGTTTTCCTATCTACCATCTTGGGCCAATCAAACCATTTTAAAACAGCATTTGGGAGATCAAAATATTCAATTAAATAAAATTATTTGTGAAACTAAAAAACACCAACAAAACAAAAAATGTCTTAGAAATGGAGATAGCTAAGAAGTTTTGGGCATATTTCCATTATAGATGGCTCTGGGGCCCAAGGGCAAAAAGAGATTGTCAGCATTATAACAAGTGATAAAATCATGAGGCCTTCTAGTGCAATGCAAACCCCCATTTTGTGTAAGAATTGCACTTCTCTTTTGGGGAGAAAAGGCATCGCAAATGTACACTTTCTGAAGCTAATAACCTTGTGGAACAGCCTTTGAATTGCTTTAAAATCCTATCCACAAAGGAGGTATTAGAGATGTGAACCCTTTTGGTAGTTTCAAAGACTAGAAGTCAACAATTTTTTTGGAGGTTTGAGAGGAGTGGGCTAGGTGCTATGGCACCATAAGGGGCTCCAAAAGAACCTCGTGGAGCTTGGTGATGTTCTTCATAAAGAGCATTTGGCAATCTAAGAGAAATAGCACGACTGCTACTACTAGTTCATAACAATTTTTGTAAAATATTGTCATTGAAAATGTTGCACCAACTATAACACCAGGTATTTTCCTATGAGGGTATGTTTCTCCTTACCACTAGCAAGCTTGGTCCCTCATCTCTTGGAAGCTCTTACACATTGATAATAATGGCCACTTTCATTGTTGATGCGGCCCACTTTTGTTGTGCATCGACTTCCCAACCCCTTCGTATTTATGAATATGCTTAAGGTTACTGCCATGGGAAGCTAGAGAAACAATACAAGCATGCCTCCACTTATGTTGTGCATCGACTTCCCAACGCCTCTGTATTTAGGAATATGCTCAAGGTTACTGCCATGGGAAGAAGAGAAACAATAGAAGCATGCCTTCGTGTACAATATCTTTGGGTTAGCACCTACTCAATTTTGATCAGTTGATGAACTAATCCTTTTCAAAACATACCTATACATTGATTTTTTGAAAACCATAACCACCATCCGCTGGTCTTTGACAGCCAGTGTCCATTCCCTAGCTTTGTGTGCTCAATAATACTTGCAACTATCATCTCTACACCTAGGTGTACAACTCTGCCAAGCTTTGAGAGTTAGAAAAATAAGGCATCAGCACTAACTGCTACTTTTGCATCTTTTATGAAATGTAGGAAAATTAAAGGGTGAATAAATGAGGTGTGTGTATAGAGAGGGAGATGGAGAGAGAAGTAGGAGACATAGGATGTGGGTGGAGCAATGCACCACAATGTGAGAGAGCTCCTTATTCTTCTATCTAGTAAAGAATAAGGGATGTGTACAGATGATGGGTGGTCAGATGCCTCTAGCGCATCCAATCGGGGTAAGAGGCACACTGCCTTTACCCTAACAATCTCCCACTTAAAGGGGAATGTGTCCATAATTCATACTATACTATATGACCAATAGTATGTACATGAGGTATAGGGAGGAATCTCGTCTCAACTTATGTCCATTGGCTCTCTAGAAATCAATGCATGTCTTTGTATAGGCTCTAGTGGTGTGCAAAAGTGTATATCCCTACTAGAATAAGTATGCATACCTTACAGGTTTCATGTAGTGACCTGCACTGTTGTGTGATGTATCATGATAGTGTTAGTCATCATACGACTAACAATCCCAATTGTAAATGCTCCCACTATAGCTACTATATCAGGTCTTGACACTAAGAGATCATTTATGAGAGTCGCAAAGACTAATGACAAATGCAAACTCTTCTCAGCATATCCATGGCAATCGCATCAATGTCATGTGTAGTGGTTTTTGCCAATCTATCTGCCTGCAACAAGTATCTCAACGCTCACTGCATCACCACCAGAACTAGTCACACATGGATGCATCAATCCTAACTCTAGGGTAGTCATCACTCTTTCATCATCCATAGGGATTGTATCATCATATCTTGGCATGTTCATATCAACCTCTAGCGTGAGTATGTAAAAAAACTCCATATCGCTCATCTTCATGATAAGAGGCATCTTTTTTCTAAGAGGATCAAGTTGTCGTGTCTCCCTAGAGCATGGCCGCTCTAACTCTTTAGCAAGTAACATGTTTTGCATAAAAATCTAGAGATTTGCGAGAGAGACTCGTCTAGTCTCTCAATGATATGTCTGCAACATAATCGAGACTATGCCGTTTCATACCTCAGATACACGCATATGGTAGACCAAGCTACACTGAGTTTCTTGCACAGTCACTAGAAATCCGCATGAAAAGACTACTCTCTAAGCAGTACCTAACATCCATTATCCCTCAACGGTCTCACTGAGATCAAAC
Source organism: Adiantum capillus-veneris (assembly GCF_014529385.1). Classification (NCBI taxonomy): domain Eukaryota; kingdom Viridiplantae; phylum Streptophyta; class Polypodiopsida; order Polypodiales; family Pteridaceae; genus Adiantum; species Adiantum capillus-veneris. Next base: position 60,240,105 of record NC_140956.1, read on the forward strand.
TCTATCTCAGCTGAGGAATATATCGCACATGATGAAGTGTGTATAATTCACTGCTGGCAATGGCAAACATAGGTCTTTTGCATTCTTTATGTCATACGCTGAACCATCAAGGAGTCGCACAAAACCAAGTCTCCCACTAGAAAAACTACTAAACCACTCACGACATGATGTAATGTGAAAAGCAGCATTACGATCTAGTAACTAATGTGGAGAAAGTGTGCTATCTACTGACATATCAACAAGAGGTATACTTGAGGCAAACGTGACATCAACGTCACTAGCATATACTATCACTACAACTATCCCTCTAGCATGTTTCAAAGCCACATTTGTTTCTCGTATACATCTCCTTTTCTATCTCATGTGTCTGAAGCAACGTTGTCTAATGTGCCGCATGTGACCTGAACACCAATATCTCAAGTATCAACGTCATCGTGTACTCAAAATTGTCACATATATCGATTGTCATAAGTGAATGCCAAAGTGGGAGATGAATTTGACCACTATCACCAAAACAATGTCAAAATGAGATAAACAAGAGCTATGGCTCTACAACATGTACAAGGCAAATGTACATAAATCAATCTTGAAGAGAAGTGCATCAAACCTAGACTAAAAGAAACTTCTTACGGGGAGAAAATGCTCTCAAAAGAGCTCACCAACACTCATAGTGCTCAAACACATCAAGTCATAAAATCTAACGTAGTAGCATAACCACATTGTGCTCTACAATTGTCACATTGGTACAAGTTGCAACCACCAAATATACCCAGAACCTGTGCACCTGGAACCTGTAGAGCGAGTGGGAGAACAACTCAACCGCTACCAAAGCTCACGTCTAGCTATCAACAACTCGCCTCACAACCATACATCTCATACACACTCCTATGAGTATAGGTACGTTGGGGGGTCACTTAATAATAACATGACTATCGCATGAGTGCAGTAGAAGGGGTTATTAAGTTTACTTTTTCTCACATTTTCACATACAGAAGGGTACCATAAAATGGACTTTGGAAAAAAGTTTATAGATTGAATAGAAAAAGGGCGTATTTCAATCGTCAAAAATTCACAGTTAAGGAGTTTTAGAAATATCCCTTGAATGCACGTGATATACAAAATTTATACATAGTGATTCCCCCCCTCCCGAGCCTCTATAGCAATGTCTCTCAATAGCGCTCAAGACACAAGATTAGCACCACATATGGATACAAAATAACCCCAATAAACCCGTGGTTGGAGGAGATTGGTGAGCTAGTTGTCGAATCGATTGTTTTGGAGTCCATTGCCCAATTGTCTTTGCTAGTTGGGGTTGGTTTATTTGAGGTTTCTTTGGGATCCATTGATAGTTGAGTGGGCTTACTTGAGGTTTTTACTATTTTTTTTGTTGCCATTGCAAAGAATAAATACATCAATATTGTCAAAATCTTTTTAGAAGATTCTACTACATTGCTTTAATTGATGCTTGTGGAGATGTGGCCTTGGGTAGCCATATCTGCTCACGCTTGTTTGCCATGATTGACTTTTTCATCCATACCTACCTTGTGGATTGTCTATTCAAATGTCGTATAGGCGTAGACGTTGGAAAGAGGAAAGGGGGTTACACACTCAAAACACACATGTTTGCGTCTCTATAGCCCAGGGTAAACACAACACCCAAATCCACTAAGATTTACCTTCAAAATCCACACAATCTCACCTACACACTCGTTTTGTCGTACCAATACACACACACCCGCTTCACAAGAAGCTCCAGGACAAATCACATGCCCAATACCTCTATTCCACACTGCAGACTCACACAAACCTCTCTCTCTCTCACTTTGTTTTCTTGGCCAAAAAATCCCTTTACAAAGCTCTTAAAATCCCTCTTCTAGGGAGGCTTCATTTTCAAATGAACCAAAAAAAGTGGGTTCTTCTTGACCGTTTAACTCAAGGGGCCACTTTTTTGAATGAGGGACTCATTTGATCCACTTTGGATATACCATTTTAGCACATCTGATGGGCTTCCGACACCTCAACACCTCTCACTCTCTTCACCATTTGGGAGTCCTTCACTTGAGCTCATTTTGGTGTGACAACCCTTTTGGGTGCACTTCTTTCAATAAAAGCTTTTGGCCATTTTGAAGGCCTGCAAGCATGGCTTCACAAACCACCGCCACCCAAACGCCGCTAGCATCGCCATCGAGCGCCACCATGTGTTGACGCACGCACACTCAGAACGCCCCAATGGCGGATGCCATTGCCACATTTTGGGGGAGCTCCCCTCTCTCCCACTCCTTACCAATGAGGGGTACTCGCCACAGGTCATATAGCCCGCATTTTGAGACCACGATAGCGTATGTGGGTTAATGCTCCTATGCCACGTGGAATGCACTCCTTGACTCCCTTTTAAAGGGCTCCAACCCCCCCCCCCCCCCCCCCCCCCCCCCCCCCCCCCAAGTTTATCAGAAACTTCAAAACAAACCCTTTTTTCTTCCCCAGCTTCATGGCACTGCCATTTCCTTCACAGCTATCCTCCGCTTCAAACCATGAAAATCCCATCCGGTTCTCCCTTCTCCACGGTCTCGAACCAAGTGCCCCAACTTGGCAAAAAAATATAAGATCCATTACGGTCCTCCTCAATTGCCAACTTCAACAGGCTCCAACTGACTATCCAAGCATTCAATTAACGAACAGTGACTTTCTACTAAATCCTCATGCTGAGCACTAACCCCGAAAACCTTGTCAACATTTCAAAAATCGATGATCGTACGTTTTCCAAAGCAAAAAAGTTGGCCCATAACTGGCCCTTGATAAACATTCAACTGCCCATAACTAGCTCATTTGGGATCGATCGGATTCTCAATCTGAAATGATCAGCATGACCCGTAACTCAATTGCTTCACACTCACCTCCTAAAACTAGCATTGGTCGTCTGTCCCCATTTGCCCTGCCCATCAGGGATCTGCAAAGCCTTCTAACTTTGAACTTCAATATCTTTCCCACCATGGCTCCGTTTGAGGAGCCTTCTAGACCGGCTTCCACAATGTCTCGAACACTACATTCGCAGCATTAGCACAACACTTCGAACACTTGGAGCTACCATTCTAGTTGGCCTTTCTTGGAGTCTTTTTGGCCCAAAAAACCACATTTTGTATGCATTTCCACCAACCTTTGCCTGCCCATGCCTTACAAACCAGCTCTAGAACTTGGTCCCACACCTGTAGGCATCCATAGTCTTTGCTTGCACCATCATTGCCCACCCCCTTGTTGAACATTCATGTTCAACCAAAAGTAGTTTATTGAACTTGAAACCTACAACACTTTGTGAGCACTCAAGTACATTGAAAAAAGCACAACCATATGTACAATAAGTACAATACTGTATGTTCACTGCTCTTGAGCCTCTTCAGGTGGATTTCCCAACCCCTTCAGCTACAATCTATTTCACATCAAGCACCAAACTTATCTTGAAGTACAACTTAAGCCGCACCCTGTTCACCCTGTTTCTAAGCAGCTTACCATTCGCTCTCATGAGTTGATAGGTCCCATTTGGAAAAGCTTTCTGCACCTTGTACAGACATGTCCACTTCTTCTTGAACTTCTTTTGAAAAGTAAAATACAAGTATCTCTCATACCTCATTACCAGATCCCCTTCCTCTATCTTCTTATCCAAAAAGCTTTGGTTAAATTGAGCATTAGGAAAATTTTGAGCTCATTTTTGGGCCTTGTAAGAATTGTTGATGTGGCATAGCTTTCAAAAAGTGGGGATCCGTAAAATTTTTGTAAATAAGATCCAAACTTGTCGGAGGTTGGATATTTAGAATCTACTCTTCAAATGCTATCTATTGATATATAGCATGCATGTATCGGACATTGCCTTCATATAGATCTAAAAAAAGGTGATTTTAGATTACCGTAACGGTAACAAAAATTGGTTGATTGAAAAAAAATGGCATAACTTTCATAGAAGTCATCCAAACTTTTCGGACCTTATCTCTTTAGAATTCATTTTTTAAAGCTTTCCAATGCTAGGTCATATCATGGGGTTCTGAGAAATATTTAGAGGGGTCTACCGGGCTGCTTTCTTTTGTACAACTTTGATGATGTGGCACTCTTAAAAGGCCCAAAAATGAGTTCAAAACTTTCCTAATGAAATCTGTTTCTCCCTCCGCTTCACATAATAGTCCATTGGTGCCTCCCTATTCATTTTGTAAAGATTCAAGATTAACAATTCGATCATGTAGCGTCTCTCACTATGTGGAATTGACTCGCCACATCCCCTTCAAAACACCTAGCTATGTACATATTGGCAATTCTGCCTCCTTACCGTACACCAACTCGAATGGAGTAAAGTTGGTATCCACTTTGTAAGACGTCTTGTACGCCCATAGACACTTCTCGAGATTCACTTCCCACTTTGTTTCCTACTTATAAACATAGTTTGTCAGCATCTTTACGATTTGACCATTGACACTCTCTACTAAACCATTGCACTGAGGATGATAGGGCGAAGATAATCGGTGATGGATTCCTAGTTTCTCAACCAAAGTCATCATACGCTTGCTTCTAAATCCTTGTCCTCTATCAGAAATGAGCACCCATGGTGCTCTAAAATGGCAACAAATGTTTTCAAAAACAAACTGAGCCACAACATGAGCATTCACCTCCTTCACAACTTTGGCCTCAACCCACTTGTAAGGTAGTCAATAGCCACCACAATGTATTTCTTCCCACTTGTCAACTTTGGGAGTGGACCACTGGCGTCCAAACCCCACTTTTCAAAGGCATTTTGGGAAACGATAGCCCCCTGTGACTCGGCTACTAGCCTAGTCTCTCCCATAGTCTGGCATTCATGGCAGGTTTTGCACCAATAGTACACATCACGTACTACTAAGGCCACCAAAAACCTGCTCTCAAAATTCAAAAGAAAACCTGATCTTTACCTTGATGCCCACTTTCCTCATGACACTGGTGCAACACCATGCCAATTTCTTCTTTGTAAAGCATCCTTCACAGCACTTCATCCCATCCATCGGTCATTAGATCCTCCCCTATCAACGGAAATTTGCGAGCCTTCTACACTATCCTTTGTTTCTGTAGCTTAGACAAAATTTTTGAACACTATCTCGTGCTTAAAAAACCCTCAATCTCCTTTAGAGTTTCACGACCTGCATAAGTGGTTGGGACCACATATATACATGTAACATGTACTTGCACTTTGCTGCTTGCAAGCTGATCCGTTTCTTGGTTTTGCTCTATTTTGACATGTTTGAACTCAACCTCTTCAGAAAACTTTAACAACTTTTTGATGGCACAAAACCAATGCTTTAAAGAATCTCGTTTCACCTGCCATTGGCCTAGCAGCTGCTTGGTGACCAATAAAGCATCGCCCTTAACCACAAACCTGGAATGTCAAACTCTACACACTGCTTCAATCTCAAATGCAAAGTGAGATACTCCACCTCATTATCGGTATGAACGTTCTCTAAGTCGTAAGCCTTGGAGAAAATCACTATGCCATGTGGATCTCGTATCACCAAACTCCACCAGCTTTCCGTACCACCCTCCTACACGTACCATCAAACCACATGGTAAAACCTCCCACTAAATCAGGATCCTCTTTAGCTTCATCTCATACCACTCTTGGGTAGACTGACAAATCAACAACTTTGCTGACCAAAATATCTGTCGAGTGAGACCGACTTGTATGGTCGATCTTGAATTCAAACTCACAAAGTCTTGTAGCTCTATCACCCATTTCATTATCTGCTTCCCTTGCTTCAAGTGCAACACCACTTCATGCAACACATTGTTAGCCGTCAACACATAAAAGTTTTGTACAACGAGATACACTTTGAACTTCCTTCAAGGAAAAACTAGAGCCATGACCCACTGCTCTGCTTTGGTGTAGGATGCCTCTCCAGAACTTATCACTCTGCTTTCAAAGTGAATAAACTTATAGCTTCTTCCCACCTTCTGCAGCAATACCGCTCCAATAGCCACCATACCTACCGTCATGGCAACATAAAAATCATATTCTCAATTAGGAGGGTACACCGTTGGCACCTGACACAAAATCTCTTTCACTTTATCAAAAGATTCTTGAGCTTCTTCATCCCATTCAAATCCATGCACCTGTTGCACCCTCTTTTGAAGGGGGTATACATATTGCAACATCCTCAACAAATACTTCAATATATGTACAAACGATGCCAGACCTTGGGCACTTGAGGGAGGCTCCATAAGAACTAGAGCCTTGACCTTTTTTTTGGATCCGCCTCAATTCCATTTTGTGACACCATATGGCCTAGTGATAATGCTCAAGGCTGTGCTAATTTGCGTTTCTTCGAGTTCAATTGACCTCTTTCTTCATCAAGCCTTTGAAAACATAGCCGCAGCTTCGACAAATGATTCGTCCTTGAGCTATAACACCCAATGTCATCCATGAAAACCTTAATGAACCTGCCCAAGTAGGAATCAAATACCCTGTTCATCTAATCTTGAAAGGTGGCATAGGCATTTTCCAACCCAAATGGCATCCTGCGGTAGGCAAAACATCCCCATGGAGAGATAAATGTCGTCTTCACCTAGTCTTCAAATGCAATTCCTATCTGAAAATACCCTAAAAATCCATCCATGATGGAATACCTCTCATGGAAAGCTACATGATTTAAGATCTCATACTGAAACGGCAACGAGTAGTGGTTTCTTTTGGTTGCCGCATTCGATGGCTTATAGTCGATGCACACCCTCCATTTCCCATTCTTCTTAGGAGTGATAACCACTGGGGAACCCACTCAGATTCCTTCACGGGGTATATAATGCATGCATCTAATAGCCGGTTAATCTTCTGCCAAAGGGATTCCTTCTAAATTTCTCCCAATCTCCTTAGCTTCTGCACTTTAGTCTTGTACCCTTCCTTGAGGACTATCTTGTGCTCAACACCCTTTTCTCCTCGCAGATCCTTGTACTCTCTCACAAATATATTCAAAAAAGAAGCACACAATTGAGCATAGCTTTCTTTCTCCTGCTTGGTCATATCTTTGCTCAACATATTGACCACTTCTTTCACACCTATGCCATGAAGCTGCAGTTGCACCTCCTCTTTTGCATGAGAGTCTTCCATAGTGACTCCAAACAAGTCAACATCAATCTTTAACATATCATCCTTGCTTTTATCTTCCTTTGTATCTGTATAGCCTTCATCATAGGCCGTCTCGGTCTCGCACTCATAGATCGTCGTGTCATCCTCGCGAATCTCTTGTCGCCATAGGATGGAAACGGCTCTCTTTGGTCTTCAAATCTAGCACCACTTGTCTTCCTCTCTCCTTATCAGGCAAGGTGCAGACCCTACTTTCCCAATCCTGTTTAGCACCTATTGCCAGCAGTCACGGTCTACCCAAGATAATAGTGTATGCATTATCACTTGCTTTCATCACAAAAAAATATATTAAGCATTCAATGCCCATCACCTTTACTCTTACATCTTGAGACACGCCCAAACACCTAGCTTTAGCATGGTTAGCCCTCCTCATGTGCATGTTTGACTTGGCCACTGTTTTAACACATGTTTCCCTCATTGCAGTTTACATCATGATGCAAACATATGCTCCACCATCTTTATAGGCTTGAACCTGCTTCCTCTTTTCGATGAAATCATCCACCAAAGGAAGAACTTCAGTTGGGCTACCCACCCTTAATGCCATGTTTTGCAGTGCATACACATCGCCCTTAGATTTTGGTAGCCTCGTGCTCACTTTCGTAGACCCCTATCTCCTTAGTTTGGGGTTCAAATCAACAACCAACCAAAAGTTATGTTAGCTTTTTGGCTTTGCACATCACTTACCAGATCATATTCAGGGTGGCCACGTCCTAGCTGAAAATATGCTTGCTTGATCTTACGACGCCTCCTCTTCTTGCTAGTTTTCAGCTTCTCTCTACCCTCGTACACTTTCTCTTTGCCTTTATGGGCTCTACTAAGTTTTCGTTTCCCTTTCAGCTTTGCCCTTTTGTTGGCCAAAACTAATGTGCTTGGAGTGCGCATGTGCGGAGTGTGCTAGAGAGGGAAGGATGCAAGAGAAGGGGGATGAGAATTGGGGAAGAAGGAGAAACTGCACAGAGAGTTGGGTTAGTGGAGAAGAAAGTGAGAGAGTGGTCAACTCTCTCACTTTCTCTCCCTATATTCATTAGGTGAAAAAGTGAGTAAGGGTGGTTTCCTACGACCACCTGGCCTACACCCCAACAACCTCTCACTTGAAGGTCATGGTGGCCAATAGTGGCATCAATATAGTTAGTCTATACAAAGTTGATGAAGCATCACCTATGCTTCATCCTACACCCATAAGTTCTATGTAATGTGTAAATCGCTCAGAGGCTAAGCTCTCACATTTGAAGAATCCGTGTGTGAACAGGCTGAAAAAAAAACCTGTAACATGTAATCTGCATGTTGGTGTCGCTATGTGCCGATTTCTACCGTCGGGCAAAAATACGCTAGTCGAATAGCCGCCAATGGCATCGTAGCCGAAAAGCGTTCCGTACTGCAAGATCAGTGCGCTCGGTGCCGATGCCACGTGTCACTCCTCTATGGTAGAGGCACCTCACCCGTGTGTATGGCAAGTACAGCTGTCGATCACAGGAAAATGTCATCCACGTGAAACCAGTGTCGGTCAGATATCCAAAAATCCGCCGCAATGAGTAACAATGTCGAGCCGGTGTGCTAGAGATGGTGCCGAATATCAATGTGCCAATGCATAGCAGAAAATCGTTGATGGTGGTTAGTCGAATAGCCCTAGACGATGCTCGAAGATTGAACTCGGACCGATGTCGGATAACGTCGGGCTTACTCGCCTGCACCTGCACACATCGGTGTGTGTGCACGTGAGCGCACGCCAAAGAACACTCGGTCTCTAATTCTTTCTCTCGCTCGCTTGCTCTCTCTCTCTCTCTCTCTCTTCCTTCTTCAAGCTACTATCTCTCAGTCACTTGTTGTAGATCTCTCACAGCTCAAGAGTCGGGATTCGATGGTTTGGGATGTCGATTGGGGGGGGGGGGGGGGGGGTGCACCCACCCTTGCACACAAAAGAGTTTTAAAGCTCAAAATCAAAAATCGAATTTTGTCTATCGATTGTTGTCGGTTTTTGGAAGTACTAAAACGAGCCCGAGCATTGAGCATCGTGGGTGTGTGTGTATAGAGCACCCAAATCGTGGTGTTGGTTTTGTGTGGAATCTAAAGCAATGCTCAGCCCCTTCAATTTTTCAAGGCAAAGAAAGTTTGTATTTTTAAAAAATAGAAAGTAGTACGTAGCCGCCCCCCAAAAAAAAGACTCTCTCTCTCTGCGCGCTTGCAGCCAGGGCTCAGAGCCGAAGGACTCTCTCTCTCTCTCTCTCTCTCTCTCTCTCTCTCTCTCTCTCTCTCTCTCTCTCGTGCGAGGCTGGGTTGGGTTGTCATCGCTTCGAGTGGCATGCCGTTGACGGCAACCCTGGCACGTCCTCGTGACGTCGACCTGTACCTCTTCAAAAGGCCACGTAAGTGGGCTTTTGTATGAGGTACTATAACTATAATAATAATAATACCATTCTTTTGTGTGTTGAATTAATTGTTTTAAAAGGTGGGCCGTCGTGTGTATAGCGCTGCTTTGCTCGCTGTTGAGGCCGCCCTTTGCTGCACGCTCTCCAAATCTCCCAGCGCTAAAGGCTAGTCGTTTCTTCTCATGGTATTGCAATCCCGTGTGTGGAAGTCACTGAGTGTGTGAGTGAGTGAGTCGCCATCACGCTCTCGGCATCAATCCCCGCCCAATTGTGGGCTGCTCGATTTGCTTCTCCCAAGCTCCTACTGCAATGTGTGTGTGTGTGTGTGTGGTCTCTGCAGTCTGATCTGGCTCAAGTTAAGCTACCCAATTGCAAGCGTCTGATCACACATCACCAAAAAACTCCAGCCGTCGATTTGGCTTCGATTCTGTTGCCTTGCTCGATCCTCACTGGCTTTTTTTTTCTGCTCGACACACCTGACTGCTCCCCCTAATGCTTCAAGGCTTCGATGGCTTCGATTCTCTCAAGCTTTGTCTTGCTTCCAAGCATGCATTTGCTCGTAATTTACTGCCCTCGATTGGCTGCTTCTTTTGCATGCCTCATTTCGATCCTTCAATTGGACTCGGTTCTGCTCCTGCTTGCCTGATTGCTTGCACTAAATCCCTTGCTGCTCGGTTCTCCTCTTCCAATTCTGCTCGATGCAGCCCGATTCTCCTTTGTCTCTGATTCTACAGAGCTTGCCAAGCATTACTTGCTTGGGGTCATTACACACGCAGGTAGGGGGCGGGAGAGGCTGGGGCTCGGGAGTCGCCCTCCTGGGCTCTGATACTAATTGATGTGGTCGGAGTGCATGTGTGCGGAGTGTGCTAGAGAGGAAAGGATGCAAGAGAAGGGGGGAGAGAATAGGGGAAGAAGGAGAAGCTCCGGAGATAGTTGGGTTAGAGAGAGTTGGGTTAGTGGAAAGGAAGAGTGGTCAACTCTTTCACTTTCTCTCCCTATATTCATTTGGTGAAAAAGTGAGTAAGGGTGGTTTCCCACAGCCACTTGGCCTACACCCCAACAAAAACTTCGACAGCTTGCTTATCCACACCAATGATGTTCACCCTATGGACCTCACCGCCATCCGGAGGATCTGGTTGCACTAGATTCTCAACCACTTGCTCTCTCGGGCCATTAAATTGTGCTTGACCTCTTTCTCTACCAAACAACGAGTAGTTACCACCTCTTTTCCTCGACGGATAAGGGCAATCCAACGCATAATGCCCTTCTTCTCCACAGTTATAGCACCTGCCAGGCAGCGGCATTGCCTTGCCCCTTGCTCTTCTTGGTTGTCCTCTATCCATCATGCCCAACCGCAATTTTCTAAGACAAATCATGTACAGTTTGCACCCAATTCTACGGCACAACTGCTACACCTTGGTTCCCATGGTTCTTCTCATGAGCAGCATCCCTTGGACCTTGTGGAACCACTGCTTCATAGCCTAACACACCCTGCTCAATTTTCTTTTTGATTTTCCTTCTCTTTGCCTTCGCAATCACCACTGCACCATTATAGTTCTCCGGGCTTTCAAAGTCTACTTTTTCCCTCACTTTAGGATGTACACATGCCATAAATTTATCCAGCGCAAAGCAAAAGCAATTAGCCAACTGCATGATTTTCACTAACTCCACCCAACAAGCTTCAAAACAATCCAAAAACAAACCAAATTCCTCTCCTACATCTTGTTTGAGCGCTTTCATAAGCTTTGCTAAAGAAGCAACCTCATGAGAGGTCCCCAACCGACTAACTCAAAACATGAAGGGGACCTTGAAAGGTCTCTAAGCCTAATGAAAAACAAAGTCCCTAAGTTAAAAAAGTCCAAGGAGAAGTCCCTTGCCATTGTACAATGGGGCCAATGAATCCTCTTCCAATGCAAATTTAACAAACAACTTCTAACTTAAGACAAAAAATTGTTAGCTAAACAACCATGACCATTACTCGTCCTGTCTCAAGAACACATAAATAGGGGTGAAAAATGGCACCCATTCCTTTATTCAAAAACCGGGGTGGAAGAAGACATCGCCCAAAAGTTCAGGCATCCATATATCCTAACCAATTGCCCATGCAACTGGACTGCTCTACTAGGATAAGAAAACAGTACCCTAACACATGTAGAGACATAGACATAAATGGAGTAGAGACTCATTAACCACGAGGGTGGTGGATTGAAAGTGGCCAAATAGCCATCATAACTCACATCATCAGACGTGAAAAATATAACAAGAAATTAGAGGTGTTCTTGAGACAAGCTATCTTAAGGATGATCAAACAACTCTTTCGTGATTCATTCACGCTGACCAAAGCATTTATTTCCTAGTTTTGTAAACAAGTACACAATGATTCTTGGAAGATGTCCTTCTGTTCTTAGTCAATTTTAACATTTCTTAAGTACATATCTATTTCTTAGAGGAGGCAATGTTATAACTTAAAGAGATTACACTAAATTATAGAATTTTTTATAACCAAGGACCCACATCAAACTGATCTGGACCTGGAATTCTTTGCGGATCGAGGGCATGAACACCCTCATCGTTTGTAATGCTACTCAGACCAACCTCATGGTCGTGAGTGGCCCCTCTTCGCAGTGCCCTCCTCCTCCATTTGGTGGCTTGTCCACGTTCTACTTGGGGCCATATCTTTTATCTTTATGTAAAAGAATGCTTAACCATTAGGTAATATTGAAAATTCAAAAGTTTACTATGAGAATTTCTAGTATCCATTTTTCTTAATTCATTTAACACAATTTTCACAAATTTAAGTCTTTTTATTGGATTATAGAACTATAGGTAGTTCATTTCGGTATATCATGGGTTTCCAATACCTTTTGCTAGCTCTCAAAATTATCACATAGATTTTCGAGTTACTTTGGTTATTGTTTCGTCAATCTATAGCCAAAAATCAAGATTTTTTGGCATTGTAATTACCTAAACTAAATATCTACATAAGATATTTTTATCCTAGCTTCTTAATAATGTTTTGTAGCTCAAAAATTTATCTCATAAATTTTTGAGCTCATTTCCTAATTTTCTCTTTTGATTTACAATAAAAAATAGAGAATTTTTGGTAAAGCAATTATCCAAGAGTTGTTAGCCCAACAAGTAATGCATTCTCCAAGTACTTTTCTTTTAGGAAAAAGAAAATTAAACAAAATCTAACATAAACAATTTAATGGAAATTGTCAACACTTCACTTTGCCAGCAAGTTAAGCTCATCAACCAAGTACCAAATCTCAGAGCCAATTAGTTCCCCATTCATCATAAAAACTGCCAAAGAGATCACTTGACCCAATGAAGCCAAAAGAATGTGTGATAAGTAGAGAGCTATGAGAAAGATCCTTCCATAATTTCCACAATGTCAAGAGAAGGGTAAAGCTAGTCACCAACACACAGCAAGTCAACATCCCCAAGAATCTTTCCCACTCTATCAAACACATATTCTAACTACTGCCAAACTAATTTCTCTAACTCTCACAATGCTTTTCAATGCAGACAAAAGTGCAAAAATCTCAAGTCTTAAGTGATCCCTTACCTTCAAATAGAAAAGGGGCAACATGCCAAGTGTTTACAAGGCAATAGGATCAATCCCCTCAACATCAATATGTACCTGAAAATAGGCATATGTAAGTAAAATCCATTGATAGGCACAAGCCAGTCACCAACACACAAGTCAACATCCCCAAGAATCTTTCCCACTCTATCAAACACATATTCTAACTACTGCGAAACTAATTTCTCTAACTCTCACAATCCTTTTCAATGGAGACAAAAGTTCAAAAATCTCAAGTCTTAAGTGATCCCTTACCTTCGAACAGAAAAGGGGCCAACATGCCAAGTGTTTACAAGGCAATATGATCAATCCCCTCAACATCAATATGTACCTGAAAATAGGCATATGTAAGTAAAATCCATTGATAGGCACAATTGGGCTATGGCATGTAAAGGACAAAGTAAAAAAGCATTGAAGTAACAGGCCATTAGCAAGATACCATATAATCAATATCTTACACAACTAGTTCATCTACCATCCGATATTAGGCATAGTACCAATGAATCAACAAAAATACCCAATAGTATTGAACAAAGGCATGATCAATAAGAGCATCGAGAGGCAATAAGAGGAAGTGTCCAACCCATTCAAGATTCGAATGGTGAAATTAGTGTAATCAAGCAAGTTGCTTGAAGTGTGAATCACTCGGCAAATCAAAAAACACCTCAATTGATGCATCAGAGGTTGATGGAGATGATAGGTTCATTGTGATGCAATGTCAATAGGTAAGGGGAAGAGAAACCAAGCTGTGCCAAGTCGACGATCAAAGGGGGTAGTTTGATGGAGGCATGCAAGAGAGAGAGAGTACACTTTTCCCATGCTACCACTTAATGCTCCACTTTTCTGATTATGGATGCGATAGTTAGGTGCATGAATGCTCGGGACAGGATCCCACCTCATTTTGCCAATCACTTAGGGAGGAGGCCATCCTTGTGTGGGAAACACAAGAGACTTCAAAGCACTAACCTTCCCACTTCATATGTCCAATAGTGCATACACAAAGGCATAAAACAATACAAGGGTACTTTGTAAGCATAGACAGGGGAGAAGCCCAACATCCTCGACAAGGCAGTTTGATGTCCACTACAAGCACAACCATACCTTTCAAAATAAGTTCCTCAAGATAAGCCTTTTAAGAAACGATAGGCAAAATCCAACAAAGGTTAAGTCAAAATATAAGGGCAGCAAAGCCCTAGGATGAGGGCAATTCAAAATTCCCACCATGAAAGGTCATCGACAAGGGAAGATAAAAAAAAGTGGGACAAAATTGATAGCAGTCCCACATTTTTAAGTGTTCAGGGAGTAGACGAGGCTATTCATACAGGGTCAAGGTAGCAAGAGGTAGGTTGAGTATGGAGAGGACCTATCGACATAAGTAATAGTCTTTTAGGCCAGAACAATCAAAATTCAGAGGAACCTGTTAGGGCATCATTTGTTAGGAAGGAGTAACAGCTAGGTTCGGGTGGTGCATTTGTTTTAACACATTCAAAAAGCTCATTCATTTCAGATAACTTGTAGTATCCAACTGGATATCCTTTCATATGCAACAGATGTTGGATAAGGGTAATAAATTTGAAGGTAGCAAATTGCCGAGATGAGGGATGAGGGTACTTCCAAGTAGCACAACACAGAGAGAGAGAGAGAGAGAGAGAGAGAGAGAGAGAGAGAGAGAGATCCATGGTCATAATGACTTGAACTAGTGCGATGACAAATACTCTGTAGTGATGAAAGCGGTGGTTAAACAAACAAAAACAACATGCCTCTGACATGGCCACCTCTCACAATACCATCAAATTACCTGCACAATATTTCCGAGGCTTACAATGTTGCCCAACACATTGCCTCATCAGGGCTAAAAGTGCACTACTATTTATTGACCAAACACACCCATTCTAGTGTTTTCTACTACAAAGGGTGCTTGTCAAAACCATATAATACAGGAATTTCCTTACCCACGATTTCTGAAGAAAAAACATTTCCGTGGCTAACGTCCAAAAAATAATGTTCCACCAAAAATCTTGACTTGGGATAGACACCCGTACCACTGACTTGTGTATTTGCTGGTTAAGTGTCATATTGAATGCAGAAACTGATCTAGCTTTGGGCAAGCAACCCAAAGCAAGGATTTGACTACCATACATACTCCTTTGGGTTTGGTAAGAATGTGTACATTACCGCAAGGTGCAGCCAACATTCTGTCTTCGTACTCTTCAATGCAAGCAACAGAAGCTACTTTTTGTTAAGTTGCAAATACTTTAAAACACTTCCTGTGAAAACAATAATACCTGAGGAGAGACCACAGCTTCCAAATCGTAGAACCTTGACAACAAGGTTGCCGAGGTTGACCCATTTGTCAATTTTATGTCAGACACGATGATGCTCATAAAACCTAAGAAGTCACTCAACGAATCAGCTACCTCCACGCCAGTGCATAACCAGCAGGACGTGCGGATGTTTACAAGAATTAAACAGATCTACAGAGTATTATATACAGTACAAGATGCTAGACCGACATAATGCTAAACAATGTCAAAAGCTAAAAGACCTAAACAGCATGAGTTGATGATGGTGATGCCAAAAAGAGGATGGTGTTAAGCAAACACCTTAGTGTTAGTGTATGAAAAGTGACCCTCTCATTTTGAAGACCTGGTCCTCTTTGCAGGTGGAGCCTGTTCCACAGCCTTCTTACTTGGAGCTGAGGCTTTACGTTTGGTGGTGGATCTCGTAGGAGTAGGCTTCAAAGCCTTCTTCGCCTTCCTTGGTGTGCTCTTTTTGGTTGCTGGAGAAGAAGCAGCTTTCTCTGGTGGCATTGTAGAGGAAGATGGCATTTTCTCAGATGTCAACTTCACAGACTTCGAGGAAGCAGGCTTGTCGGAGGTGGCAACTTTCCCCTTTTCTGCCTTGACAGCCTTTGTGGTCTTCGCCGTCTCAGATGCACCCACCTTAGAAACCTTCGTAGTTTCAGGGGCTTTCGTTACCTTAGTAGGCTCAGGTGCCTTGGTCACCTTCCTAGTCTGAGGAGCCTTCTTTGCTTTCTTAGTTGTAGGGGTAGCCGTCTTCTTTGTCACCTTGGCCTTGGGCTTGCTGGCAGTATTTTCTGGCTTCTCAGGCTTGGGCTTGGTGGAAGGTTTCCTACCTGCCTTCCTTGGCTTGCTTTTCGACTTGCCCGAAAGCTTATATGAGTTCTTAACTTTGACCAACTGTCCATTCTCAGAAAGCCTCTTCAACTGGATGGCAAGAATCTTCTTGAAACTGGGAGTCAAAGCCGACTTGTGCTTTGCTTCGATGCTCTTGGCTATAGCTTGCATACTTGAGCCTGTTCGATCTTCGAGTGAAATAATGGCTTCTGATATCATCTGCGTGGCGTAAAAATGCACAAAAAAATGCACAAGGGTTTAACGACTTTAAGTAGACAAAAACCTGCGAGCACAGAAGTTTGAACCTCTACGAAGAAGCCAGATTCCGAAATCAAACAGTCAAAAGACCAAGATTGACTAATGAATCTGTCATGAAAATTGAGTTTGACCTCATACTTGGAGGTTAATTACAGATGAACCAGTGAGCTGAGGCTCTAACACTCGATCCCTTATAAGAATGCTATCCCCAGCTAGTAGTAAGTGCATGCCCTTCTATGGTCAAGCCACATTCAATTTCGTTCGTGCGTGCGTGCGTGCGTGCATGCAGGGCCCAGGCGCATATATGTGTGCTCAAGCACCTGGGTGTGTTACTTGATTGCTCTCCTTAAACCACCCAAAGAAAACAGGCCATGTCAATCACAATATGGCTTTAAGAACGAGACTCTCAAGGGTCAGATGTGGTCCAGAACGGCAAAAGAAAAGGTTCCTCAAAGCTCAAAGAGGATCAAAATATTATAAACACGGCACAAAAGCAAAATTAAGTATCATTTCATTGGTACAAGATGATGCTAAAAGATCCTTGAGTGCCAAGGACCCGAAACACCTAAATAGAATTTTCAGTAGGCAATCCCTTCATCCTTCTACACACTTCATTCCAAAAAACACAAGCAATCCCCTTGAAAAGTATTTTAACCAAAAACAAAAAAGCATGGTGCCTCGTGTCCAGCACATCAGCCAAGCCTTACAAACACATCAATGAGCAAGGTAACTGAAGTTCTCATAGCCCCGTGCAAGAACCTCCAACGGATGGATCCAAAGAATCATCAAAGGTACTTACATGACTGTACACAGAACTTCAACAGAAAAACCAAAGGCACACTCAGAAAGGAGCAATATATAGCACAAACTTCTTCCACATAATCTAACTGGACAAAAGACAGTGAGAGGGATGAGACATACTACCTCTTAGTCTCCCTCTGCTGCATGCAGTAAACGAGGACATAAGAGTGTGCAGCTTCAGCTGAAGATTATACCTATAGATGAATCCAGGATAAGCCCAGGTTCACCTTTACAGGGAAGTACAAGGTATAGACTCACGGTAGTCAACCATAAGACAAAATTAATCCATGATCCTTGTAATAGACTTGGACACACCATGTCAAAGATCTACTGCAGCACATGTGAGAAAACTGCAAAACAACGGGATGAACTTGAATACACACACAGAGACTCAACATGGCACAGCGGAGTTCTGAGCCAAGACGCGCTGGCCCGAAAGACCGTCTCTCCTTCCAGTTTTTCGTTATTATTACTTAGCATTGTGAGGGTCTCTCCCTCACAGTGCTCCCAAGCTAATCTGCCAAGAGAAGCCCTTGGCCTATCCCAAAAGCAATTACATGACAAGCATCAATTCTAAAAGCAACCGAACCAAAAACTGGCGCCCCAAAAGCTCCAGTACGAATCGCAAAAAAATCCGTACAGCTGCCACGTCAACAGCCATTGCAAAATCCAGAGGTGTCCCTATAACCTGCCACGTCAACATGGACACGCAATTAGGGTTTAGGTCCCTCAACCGATTCTGGTAAGTTGGTAAGGTTAGGTTTTTAAAACTAGCCCTCATTGGGCCACTCAACCAAAATCTACAAGCTGGTAAGAACTTCTAGTGCTTCTTTTGTTAGGGTTTACGCCCTCGGCCGGGTTCTATCAGTTAGGCCATGCCACGTCATCAAGTTTTATGACATACCCCTCTCTTGAACGAATTGTAATCGCCCTTGATTACGCTTACAAAACAGACATAGGACAAAAACTAGTTTGGTAGGCACTCTCTTAAGTACCGACGTACTAGACCACACATCACCAACACTTGCACAAAGACGACAATTACCAAACATTCAAATCACAATCCCCGTGAAGATCTTAGATGAGAATCATGATCATTGTAACTTATTTAGCAATCACATCCAAACCGCGCTGATCTTTTCATGGATGTCTTGGTCTACTAAATCTCGTTACTATCACATTGATATCACCACTCAGGTGATTCAGTTAAAATGCAACACTCATTTCATCTTTCCGACACGTACTCCAACAATACACACATGAGAGAGCACATGCAACATATTCATATTAGGAATTCCGTTTCAAATGTACATCTTTATATAAAGTCATTCAACACAATATTGTCAACCGGTCAGAATCCTTGAAATCCCAAAAGAAATCAGTGACTTTATTCTCATCGAAGTAACTTGTAACAAAAAGGTAGAGTGACTCCCCTATTGTGAAGCCTACATCGCACCAATTCAACCTGTTGATTCATCAGTAACTTGGAACAGTTTGTTCTAAACCAAAGGCCTCAAGGTAACGCTCTAGTATCTAAGGAGTATCTGCTAAGTCCTCCTCCTCCATTCACTTGGAATCAAGAGCCGGATAATTCCTAAACTTCATTAATACTGTCATGTCAGCTTACCTTATACTTTCCTTTTGAGCGAGGACCTATTTTGGATTGGCCCCAAAGATTGGCGCCCCTTTTGGTATTTCTTTTATATTAACCTTTGAGCAAAGTACAACTCCCGCAGGAACCTCTCCTCTCAGACTCTGCGTCTAGATGCCCTGAAGAGTGAGGCCCTAAGGGCTCTTTTATTCTTACAAGGGATGCCAAAAGCAGAGCCCCAAAATCAAAAGCTCTCAAACTTAAAAGCAAATTGCCCCAAAAGCAACTGATCCTCAAAAAGCTTTCAAAGCAATTTACCTCCCAAGCCTTGCTAAAAAGCAATGGGCTCTAAAAAGCAAATCAGCGTCAGTCTTGCAGTTTCCGTCAATTGTCGCTTTTTATGGCGCAAAATGCGGAATCTGCTGTACGGTACTACCATGTCACCATCTTGCGGAATTTATGCCACATCAACACTTTTGCGCAAGTGTATGTCCGAGTCTACTGCCACATTGCAAGGTGTCCAGACCGTGCCATGCCACGTCACCCATTTGTGACACCGCTAGCTCCCTGTCCACTAGCACTTCACCTCTCACATGAAATGCTCATACTTAGCTTTAGAAAAAACCTCTCCTTATCTCCTTACAATTCCATTTTCATAAACATGCTTTCTCAAACTTGAGTAGCACCCACTCATTTTCCTTCCAACTGAGCTTTAGAAAAAGCCTCTCCTTATCTCCTTACCCATCCATTTTCATGAACATGCTTTCTCAAACTTGAGTAGCACCCAATCATTTTCCTTCCAACTGCAAGTCACGTCGATGCTTGTCCACTGCCTTCTTATGTTGTGCTTAAGACTTCTCCAAATCCTCCCTTACCTTGGCAAAAGGACAGCAAACCTATTGGTTGCTACTCCCATGGGAACAGATTTGAAATTTACATCCTGTGTCTATTGATCTGCTTCAAAAATCTTGTCCTTGATGCTCAAAATCAAAGGAAACTTTCTGACACCCTCAACAATCTCAAATGGTGCCTTCCCGCAGATGTACGAACTGTGTTGTTGCGAGCAAAAACTACACCAGGGACAAAAACTTTCCCATTGAGTAATCGGATCAGAGATATAAGCTCTAACAAGTCTAATACTATTGAATTGGCTATTTCCGATTGCAAATCTCTTTGTGGATGAAACGAGGATGAGAATTTAAGTCACATGCCCATATTCTCCCATATTGCTCTTCAAAACAAATTAATAAATTGTGGGTCTCTATCTGCCACAATAGATTCAGGCATACCATGCAATCTAAAAATCTATGAGACAGACAGCTTGGCCAAAAGATTTACTTTCGTTGTCTTCTTTAATGGAATGAAGCAAGCGTGTTTGTTAAATCTATCGATGACGGTCCAAATGCCATCATGCACACTCTGTGTCTTAGGAAGATTAGAGATAAAGTCCATTGCTATATTCTCCCAAGGTCAGTTAGGCCTTATATCTATCAAACTAGACCTTTTGACACACCGAACAAGCGCGTACAAACTCATCCACATCCTTTTTGAGCCTAGGCTAGTAGAAATACTTTTCCACTCCTTTCAAGGGACTCTCAATATCTCGATACCCACAAAAGGCCAAAGTACTGTGTATGCCAAGGTGTCCTGCACTAGGTGAATCGTGACACTCGAACAAAATTTGCCTGCAAATATCCTCATCAACGGGCACACACACTTTGCCTTGCTTGAAAAGTAATCCATTACGAATGGAATACTTCTCCGCTACCTTTCTCTCTATAGCCAGCTCAAAGACGTCCAGACCATCATAGCTTTCCGGGCTACGCATTCCCTCTTGTACTCGTTGCCAGATTGCACCTAAGTGACGATCATTTTGGCAACGCCCTTTGAGAGAAAGATAGAAGTCAGTCGAAATTTCAGCAAACAAAAGAGTATTGTCCTCCGGAATTCTACTAAGGGTGTCGGCTACCATATTGGTAGCACCCTTACGGTAGCGAATCTCGAAGTCAGACTCTTGCATGAGTTTGGCTCACCTTGCCTTTCGACCGCGAAGGTTGGGCTGATCACAGAGATATTTCAAAGAATGGTGGTCCGTCCATACCACGAAGCGGGCACCAAAGAGGTAACGGCGCCAAACCTTCAAGGCATGAATGACCACCAACAATAGCTTCTCCTATGTGAAATAACGTGTCTATACGTCAGTGAGCTTGCGACTTTCAAATGCAACAGGCCGCTCATCCTGATATAGGACAACGCCGATAGCATAATCACTAACATCCGTTTGCACCACAAAGGGTTTATTTGGATCCACAATCTACAACATTGGTGCAGTGGTAACAAGTCGCTTCAATGTTTAAAAGCAATGATCGAGCTCATCGGTTCCATTGAATGGACGGACTAACACTACGCTTTTTGCTCTAGACGCCCTTTGACAAACAAGTAAGGGGCTAAGCAATACGAGCGTAGATTTTTCAGCAAAGCCAATAAAACCCAAAAAAGATTTTACTTGCCTAATCATGCGAAGAATGCGCCAATCCAGCAAAGCACGTATCTTTTGGGGGTCAATGCGAATGCCATCAGCCGAGATGACATGACACAGATGCAGCAATTTGGTGCGGGGAAACTCGCACTTGCTTTGCTTCACGTACATCTTTTCTCACCTCAAAGACACGTAAGACGAGAAAAAAGTGTTGTAGATGCTCTGTCACAAAACGGGAGCGTACACGAGCACTTAGAAATCTGAAAATTATAATACTTTGCAAAAGGGAGAGAAGGGAGAAGATCGACACAGTATTAGGGACTAGAAGATGGGCTGGTCCCCCCCCATTAAGAGTATTCTTTTATTCAGGGAGAATTCTTATACAAGCACGAGAACCCAAGGAAACCCCTCCGTTCTGTAATCTTAGACCCGTAGGTCGTGCTTTCCCGTAAAGGGCTTGGGCACAAGCCCATTCCTTCCCGTGACGGACTTAGGCGCGAAGCCGTACTTTCCCGTGAGGGACTTAGGCGTGGAGCCGTACTTTCTCATAAAGGGCCTTCCTCTAAGACCGGAGATTCCCGCAAAACAAATCACACAGAGTACCAATTCTCAATGCGTATCAACACCTTATACCTGTCGCTCCTTGCTCGGAGAATCGACCTCCGTACTTAGTCGTCACGCGAACACTTGCAGTTTCCGTCGCCAGTCTTTGCTCCAGAATCCCAGCGCTTGCCCTTTCTGCTGCTTCCAGCCCCTCCAAACTGAAACGCTGGCTACCCTTTTATAGGGTCTAACACCCGGCAAGAATAGGGGTCCAAAAGCAGAGCTTGGCACTCCTAGAGAGAGGAAAGAGAAAATCGCGTTTCTAGAGAGAGGAGAAAGCCTTGCTTGCTTTATTTTATTAATAAAAGCCTGGTCACTTTTATTAATAAAAGCCTGGTCACTTAAAAGTGACCGGCCACTTTAAAAAAATAAAGTGTGAACCTGTTCAAACTTTAAAAATTCACTCAGTTAGTGAAAACAATGCTACACGGACACATTCCAGGCGTCCCCGAGTGCAGGACACGACACAGATGCAATGCAGACACAGACTCCTCGCGGGAAAACATCTGTCCTCCCGCGACTGTTCCTACTTTTCGTAAAAAGCTTCATTGAAGCCATCTTTATTCTTGTGCTTGCGTTCTTACGCGTATTTTCTTACTCAGTTCGGATTTCCTCCTTAGCCTACGCGATGCCCCCTTACTGATGCACCCGTCACCCATCATGTGACGCATCAAAGGCACTCGTAACCCGGCCCTTTCCACCGAACTTACGGAAACTCCTTCGCGATGTTTACCGTCACCCATCAAATGACACATCAGAGTTGTCCGTTCCTGATGGCAGTTCCTGTAGCTACAATCTTTTTAATAGTTCTTAGTGCACATAATAAAATATCCTAAAAAAGAGATTTAATCATTAAAAATAAGAAAATAGTCCAATTAGCAACATCCCTCTGGCTTCTAGACAGTTGACCTCAACTGTAGTGCTTGGACATACACCTCCAGTATCTCGGGATAAGCTGCTAATTCCTCCTGCGTCATCCACTGAGCATCTAGATTCGAATAGTTCTTAAACTTAACCAAATACTTCCATGTTATCTTTCCGGATTTGAGAGACCGTTCCTGATGACTTACTATCTACTCCGGTTGGAGTATTTCTTCTGTTTCCTCAACCTCAGGAGGTTCCTCAACGCTAGGCTGGCTCGGAGGCGGTCCTACATACGGCCGGAGTAAACTGACATGGAAAGCATTATGGATCTTCCAATTAGGCGGTAGCTCTAATCGGAAAGCGACATCATTCACTCGCTCAGTAATCTTAAACGGCCCATAATAACGGGTAGAAAGTTTTACCACTTTCCCCTTATGAGACGCTTGTTTCTTAAGTCTTGCCTTCTCAAACTTGAGTAAGACTAACTGTCCGACTGTTAAGTTTAGATTCCTTTTGTGCTTGTCTGCAGCTTTCTTATGCTTTTCCTGAGAGCGTAGAATAGCTCTCCTAACTTGCCCGTAGGCGGTGTCCAAATCCCGGACAAATTCATCTGCTGCAAAGATCTTATCCTTAGTTAAAGGGATGGGTGGAAGCAAAGGCTTACCATAAAGAATCTCAGAAGGTGCTTTCCCCGTCGATGAGTGTATGGTATTGTTATACGCATACTCGACAAGAGGCAAATATTTCTCCCAGTCAGATTGCCGGTCTGACACATAAGCTTTTAACATATCCAATACTGTGAAATTGGCTATCTCACTTTGCCCGTCCGTTTGAGGATGGTAGGCAGATGAAAAATTCAGCTTTGTACCAAGATTATCCATCAAGGCACGCCAAAAATTTCCTGTCACTCACAATAGACTTAGGCATTCCATGATGCTTAAAGATCTGTGCTAGAAAGACCCTAACCATATGATCTGCTTTGATCGTTTTCTTGACTGGTATGGAGTGTGCTTGCTTGCTAAACCTGTCCACAATGGTCCAGATCGCGTCATTTCCAGTCTGAGTTCTAGGGAGGTCCATGATGAAGTCCATGGAAATACTTTCCCAAGGTTCATTAGGCACAGGCAAAGGTTGTAGCAACCCAGGTGTCTTATGCCGATCATACTTCACTTTTTGGCAAACCAAGCATTCCCTAACATACTTATCAATGTCTACTTTAAGGCTAGGCCAAAAGAAATATCTTTCCATTCCTAAGGTCGTAGGGAGAATACCCCGATGACCCGCATAAGGCGAAGCGTGTGCTTCATCCATGATCTTCTTTCTTAATGGTTCTGCAACATAAATGGCCTGACGGTGGTAGAGATAACCATCCCGAATGGAATAAGGGAACTCATTCTCTCCACGCTGTAGCTTTTCCCAAATGGTGGAGAAGTCTCGATCATTCGGATATAAATCCGATAGTGCTTCTAATTCTTGGTGATACACCGAAGTGATAGCGTTCACCGTTGGGCCGCCTAGACAATGCGTCTGCGACTACATTCTTACTCCCAGCCGTGTGAAGGATCTGGAAGTGAAACATAGACAAAAAGTTTGCCCATCTCATCTGTTTCTCAGATAGTTTCCTTTCCGTAAGAAAATATCGCAAACTGTGGTGATCAGTCTTGATCACGAGATCTGCTCCTGGAAGATAGTGCTTCAAGTTGGATAAGGCGTGAATCACAACCGTGAGTTCCTTTTCGTAGACTGATGCATGCAACTCTGCATCCTTAAGCCGTCTGCTTTCATAAGCCACTGCATTGCCTTCTTGGTTTAAAACTGCTCCGATGCAATCGCCTGAAGCATCGCAGTGAAACTCAAATGGTTTCCTTAAGTCAGGCACTATCAAAATAGGTCCATGGCTTAGCAAATACTTGAGCCGATCAAAAGCTCCTTGTTGTCTCAATCCCCATCTGAAAGGAATCTTCTTCTTTGTCAAATCATGAAGTGGTCCTGCTACATGAGCAAATCCTCGGAAAAACCTTCGATAGTATGAACATAATCCCAGAAAGCTACGTACATCATGTACCATAGTGGGAATAGATCAATCTTCTACCACTCGGATGTTGGCAGGATCCATACTCACTTGATTGTGAGAGACTATATGGCCGAGATAGTGTATCTCTGAGACAAAGAACTCGCTCTTCTTTGCATTCACATGCAACTCATGCTTTCGCAATTCTTGAAACACTAAGTCCAAGTGCTTCCAATGTTCCTCTTCTGACTTACAATACTCACGTAAAAGCTCGATACGAGCTGAAAATGCGGTCCATCATGCGATCGAACGTCGCAGGAGCATTGGTCAAGCCGAAAGGCATTACCAAAAATTCATATAGTCCAAAGGTTGTGCGGAAAGCAGTCTTATGGACATCCTCAGGGGCGATCCGTATCTGATGATACCCACTCTTTAAGTCTATGCGACTAAAGACACTTGCACCCTGCAACTTATCAAGTATATCATCAATCCGAGGGATCGGAAAGCGATTCTTGATTGGGATATTGTTTAAAGACCGATAGTCTATGCACATTCGAAACGTGCCATCTTTCTTCTGCACCAGTAGAACTGGAGAGCAGTATGGTGAAGCACTTGGCCGTACTAACCCTTCCTCTAGAAGCTCGTTGACTTGCTTCAAAATTTCCTCTTGCTGAGCAAGACTTACCCGATAAGGGGGTTGATTGGGACGCGAGCTACCCGGTATGAGATCTATGCGGTGATCTTCCGGGCGTACCGGAGGGAGTTCATCAGGAAGTGTTTCCGTGAAACACTCCTTTTACTTTTCAATAAATTGAAGACGCTTAATTTCCAGACTAGAGAGAGAGTCCCTTCAAGTTTTATCCTTTGCAAAAATCAAGTAAGCAGAAACACACTTCTTCATTTCTTTCTTAATGGAGATATGGCTTACAATTGGGAATTGCCAATCTCCTGCATCAGCATGAATCTTTATTTTCTTACCCCCATGATCAAAAGTGAGGGTCTTTTCCACATAATCGGGAATAGGTGTCATGTGGAAGTGCCGTGGCATACCCAAGATGATATCACATCCCTCGATGGCTCCCATCAAAAATGATTCGCGGTCCTTGTACTCGCCAATCCGAAGATTGAGCTGTCCTTGCACGAGAGTTGCATTGGTTGTCAACCCCTCGAATGCCGATCCGGATGTAACCAGAGTGCCAAGCTGAGCCGGTGTGAGGCACAAACGTTCCGCAGTATCCAGGGAGATGAAGTTATCCGTGGATCCTGGATCATAAAGAATCAGTACGCGCAGGTTGTTCAAAGACCCCCAGCCCTTCAGAAGTTGACGCTTTCCTTTCTCCGTTTCTGTGTTTCCTTGAACATCTCGAATTGAGTTCGAGCTTGGCGGTGCGAGTTCCTTCCTTGCTTTCTCTTGCCTCGTAGAGGCTTGTTCTTGCCGTTGCTCCTTAAGGGGCAATCCGGTTTCATATGTCCTTTCTCGCCACAGTAGAAGCATCTTCCTTCCTCTCTGAAAGTTTGAAGTTGAGTAGGAGAAAGATACTTAGTTCGCTTTCCATTGCCCTCTGGCTTCTTAGAGTGATCATCGTCCCTAGATGGAGGACGTTTTCTTCCTTGGCCTCCTTGCTCGTCATAGACCCCTCTTTGTCTTGCACGGTAAGTGCTATGCTCCATCTTTCTGGGTGTCCCAGTTGAGTGCAAATCCTCAGCAATGATTGCTGACTCCATCATCCTCTGAAGAGTATCATGTGGATACACCTTCATACTCTTTCGAAGCTGCGGTTAAGGACCCACTACGAACTTTCGTTTCTTTTCCTCGTCGGCAATCTTCATGAAGGGAGTGACCTTCAGAAGAACCGACCAATACTTGTCCACATAGGTCGGTACTCTTTCATGTTCCTTCTGGGCAAGCCAGTCCCATTCCTTCCGTATGTCCTGCTCGAAGTCAGGCGGAAGAAATTGTTCATAAAATTCAGATTTGAAGCTCTCCCAAGTTCTGGCCTGAGAACCTTCTAGAATCTTGGCTACCCACCAATTACTTGCCGTTTCCTTGAGGTGCATCCCCACATGGCGTAATTTGGATTTTTCTGTGAAGTGCCCATTGGTAAAGGTGACTTCAAACTATCTGATGAAGGACAGTGCTTTGGAGATGACTCTCCGTCCGTTGTAGGTTTCGAACCTGATGTCCTTGTCACCTGATTTGAAGACTCTCATGCGATGTTGAGACTTGCGACCATGCTTCTTGAATCAAGGCTTATCTTTAGGTTGATGTACGGTACTGGCAGTAATAGCGGCTTCCTTCTTCTGACGAGATGATCGAGAAGTAGAAGTATAATCCGGAGAGTAAGATGGAGATGAGATAGAGATGTCCTTGCTCTCGTCTAGCAAAGAGAGTGCTTTTTCCTGGCCTTTCCTTGCAGTAGGCCGTTCATTCCGATCCGAAGATCCTTTGTGCACCTCGGCACGTTCTTCTTCTCCTGCCACCTGTGGTCTCACGCCAACAGTGTTGTCTGGATGCTTGGCTGCATCAGTTCCATTCGTTTTCTTCATTCCGCCCAAAAGCTTTTGGACGTCTGGCAACAGTAAGATTTGTTGCAACTCCGCAAGCTGAGCTTGCACTTGTTGAAGCTCCTCTTCAACGCTTCTCCCTTGGCTCGACATGGTTCTTCCCGTTCTTCCCGGAATCGTCCTTCTTTGCAAAGAAAGAGAGGATTCCGAGCTCTGATACCACTGTCACAAAACGGGAGCGTACACGATAATACTTTGCAAAAGGGAGAGAAGGGAGAAGATCGACACAGTATTGGGGACCAGAAGATGGGCTGGTCCCCCCCCCCCCCCCCCCCCCCGTTAAGAGTATTCTTTTATTCAGGGAGAATTCTTATACAAGCACGAGAACCCGAGGAAACCCCTCCGTTCTGTAATCTTAGACCCGTAGGTCGTACTTTCCCGTAAAGGGCTTGGACACAAGGCCGTTCCTTCCCATGAGAGACTTAGGCGCGAAGCCGTACTTTCCCGTGAGGGACTTAGGCGTGAAGCCGTACTTTCCCGTAAAGGGCCTTCCCGTAAGACGGTAGATTCCTGCAAAACAAATCACACAGAGTAACAATTCTCAATGCGTATCAACACCTTATACGTGTCGCTCCTTGCTCGGAGAATCGACCTCCGTACTCAGTCGTCACGCGAACACTTGTAGTTTCCGTCGCCAGTCTTTGCTCCAGAATCCCAGCGCTTGCACTTTCTGCTGCTTCCAGCCCCTCCAAACTGAAACGCTGGCTACCCTTTTATAGGGTCTGACACCCGGCAGGAATAGGGGTCCAAAAGCAGAGCTTGGCGCTCCTAGAGAGAGGAGAGAGAAAATCGCGTTTTCTAGAGAGAGGAGACAGAGAGATCGCAATTCAGCCCCCCTGCGTAGGTTTTAGCGCTGGCTTTTTTTTTAAGGGCCTTGCTTGCTTTATTTTATTAATAAAAGCCTGGTCACTTAAAAGTGACCGGCCACTTTAATAAAATAAAGTGTGAACCTGTTCAAACATTAAAAACTCACTCAGTTAGTGAAAACAATGCTACACGGACACATTCCAAGCGTCCCCGAGTGCAGGACACGACACAGATGCAATGCAGACACAGACTCCTCGCGGGAAAACATCTGTCCTCCCGCGACTATTCCTGCTTTTCGTAAAAAGCTTCATTGAACCCATCTTTATTCTTGTGCTTGCGTTCTTACGCGTATTTTCTTACTCAGTTCGGATTTCCTCCTTAACCTACGGGATGCCCCCTTACTGATGCACCCGTCACCCATCATGTGACGCATCACAGGCACTCGTAACCCGGCCCTTTCCACCGAACTTACAGAAACTCCTTCGCGATGTTTACCGTCACCCATCAAATGACACATCAGAGGTGTCCGTTCCTGAGGGCAGTTCCTGTAGCTACAATCTTTTTAACAGTTCTTAGTGCACATAATAAAATATCCTAAAAAAGAGATTTAATCATTAAAAATAAGAAAATAGTCCAATTAGCAACATGCTCCTTGAGTGTTGTGTTGTAAATACTTATATCCTCGAGGCACACAACAACTCACTTCCCCAAATACGAACGAAAGAAAGCATTCATCATTTGTTAGAAAGTGGCAAGAGCGTTGGTCAACCCAAAGGGTTAAACAAAAAACTGGTAATGTCCATACTGTGTACAAAACGTGGTTTTCGAGACATCACGCGGGTGAGATATCCGTATCTAATATTACCCGAAATGTAGATCAATCTTGGTGAAATAACGAGCACCCAAGAATCGATCCATAAGGTCATCCATGCGAGGTAACGGATACTTATTCTTGGCAAGATAGGCTTGAAGCTGCCTAGCTATCTCGTCTTTCTCTTTCGGGCTAAACTTATAAGGTTTCTGGGAGACTGGATGGCTATCGGGCAGAAGCTCTATCTTATGATCAAGATCAGGCTCACGAGACGGTGGAAGCCTAGGCGCCTGGTAAATCCGCTGGAAAAACGTCTACAAATTCAACCAAAACGGAATCCAAATAATGCATTGAATTCAGAAGCTGAAAGCAGATTTACATCATAATTGGTGGTCAGGGAAGAAAGACATCCCTCAACCACATGGTACACACCATCAAGTTTAAAGAAAACTGTATGCAATGCATAATTGATATCATAAAACCATGGCACGCCTAAAGTAACATTTACATGCTCAAGGCCCATGATATGGAAGTGCAAGACTTCGTGGACACGCTGGATTCGAAGGTCGAGTCGTGGCACAACCTCAGTCCATTGATTGCTCGGACCTTCCGCATAACGGACCACATACAGATGGACTATGGGTCACGTGTTGAGCTTATGTGCTTGTACCACAGGAGAAGAAATAAAATTATGAGTAGAGCCGTTGTCAAGTAAGATCGTCACCGCATGGCCATTGATCTCTCCTTTAACGCGGAGAAGATAGTGTGGGCCAAATACAGCTTTATTAACGCGACAACCCAGGCAGCTACATGCATTAACGTGAAAAATCTATAAATCAGAAAACGACAAAGTACCTAGATTGTCGACGACATTCACCAAAGTAGTCGCCAGTGCGGAGGTAGATGGCTTCCTCTTTTTCTTTGGACACGCCTTGTCGCCCAAAAGTGGCTGGTCTGGTGGCAGTCGAAATAACGGTTCTTCTTTGAACCTCCATGTGAGCTGTCTTTGATTTGCCTAGATTGTCGACGACATTCACCAAAGTAGTTGCAAGTGCGGAGGTAGATGGCTTTCTCTTTTGCTTTGGACACGCCTTGTCGCCTAAAAGTGGTCGGTCTGGTGTCAGTCGAAAAAACGGTTCTTCTTTTGAACCTCCATGTAAGCTACCTTTGATTTGCCGTCATGCTTCGGTTTCTTCTGCAGAAGGTTGACTCGCGGCTGCAGAAGCATTTGAACGCTTGTGTTTTGACGTGGAGGGACCACGGCGAGGATTCTCCCCATCTGTCGGGCCACCTCCAGAAGCTGCGAAGGTGTTTTCATAGTTCTTAGCGATCTTGTAGATGTCCTCCAACGAAGTGACGGGATTCCGCAATACCTCGTTCTGGTAAGCCGGTGATAATCCAAACAGATAAAGCATCTGCAACATAACCTGTGGATTTTCCAAGGCTTTCGTCTTGTGGATGAAACCCTTGAATTCATGTGAGTAAGCATCCAGGGTTTTCTTACCCATTTCGAACTTGGACAGCTTCTTGAAGCACTCGATCTTATCGACGTGCACAGAGTGCGCGCGAAAGACTATCTAGAAGTCTGCCCAAGTCATTGACTTAGGTCATAACCCATCCCACCATGCATATGCCTTGCCCTGGACCATGACAAGTATTTGACTGATGCCTTGGGCATCAGTGAAACGATACAAATCGAAGTAGGCTGTCCATTTCGCCAGCCATGAGTCAATGGTGGCCTCCTCACATTCCTTCTCTTCCCCTTTGAAGGGGTCGGGATGAAACTGACGAGGCAAAGTGCTCATGGATGCGGGCAAAATCACAATCTGTGTGGCACATAGCTCCCCAAGTTGCCTTTGCATCTCTGCTAAGTGTTGTTGCAGTATAGCGACGAGAGATGCGTCGAAGGCGGAAGACGGGGGAGAAGAACCCTTGGGACGAAGCCTGTGCGTGAGTGTGGAATCGGGAGGAGAGAGGCACCTCCTCCATGGGTTGATGCGTGCTAGCGGCGCCATTCTCATGCAGAGAAGCGTCGTGTGACGCCATGGCGCTTAGGTAAAGAAAGCATGAGAGAGTATGTAGCAGGGGTTAACCTAGGAAAGACATCCAGGAGTCTTAAGTAAATAAGCGAAATAATAGAACGAGAGAGAGAGAGAGAGAGAGAGAGAGAGAGAGAGAGAGAGAGAAAGAAAGAGAGAGATTTGTGCGCGAGAGGGAGCTCACAGTGACAGTCCAATCACGCTCTCGCCCGCTGGCACACTTAAATAGGAGACCGAGGGAGATTAGCCACCCTAGAGAACTAACCGCATCAAGTGGGGAAGCTTCCTGGGTGGTTATTCTTTATTTTAGGCTCTTCATGAGCAATTTTCAGGTTTCTCACTTTGTCCGGCCTTTTAAGTGACTTGATTTTTTTTTTAAAAGAGAGTTCGTATCTTTTTTTTTAAAAATAGGGCAGGTCACTCAGAAGAGTGGACGGCCACTTTAGTAAAAAAATTAAGGGGAAATTACCAAAATACCCCTCTAATTTGAGGAAATTCCCAAAATACCCCTCAAATTTCAAAAATTCCCAAAATGCCCCCGATATTTTGTCATAAATTCCCAAAATGCCCTTCAAATTTTCCAAAATTCCCAAAATACCCCTGGTTGTGAGACTAAATTTCTCGAAAAATAAATTTTTCTGTAGGTCTTCACAAGAAGAGTGATTGTCTATTGTACAAGATGCTAAAACTACAATTTGAGTTGGTTAAGTAGGCTTTGGAGATGAATTGCTTCATTATTTTTAGACATAATTGCCTTTTTTGCGATGGTAACAAGTGACAAATTACATGCTGCACTCAAAAACGGATCTCAATTGTCAAAAATGAATGAAGCTTAAGAAATCTTGCGCATTCCAACCAAAATAGATACAATTTGAAATTTGAGGGGTATGTTTAGAATTTCCTCAAATTAGAGGGGTATTTTGGTAATTTTTCCAAAAATTAACTCTGAATGTACCGAGCGCGTACTGAGAGAACTTTACCGCCATCACGTAACCGCCCCTCCTGTGCCAACAGTACTTGTCGCCCTGCATCGCCGACCGTCAAGTCACTGACCACGTTACCGCCCTCTTGCTCACGCGCGCTTGCACGCCACTAGTGTGCCACCTGTCCTGCACATTGCGCTACCTACGCATCACACTACCTGAGCACCACTTGTTGTTGCCTGCCTGCAACCACGCTCTGTTGAGAAGTCTGCGCTCTACTGCACAGAGGTCTACACGGGAGAGCTTTGTGTACTGCACAGCACCCCATTACTACAGGTCAGCAGCAGCACACCAGCGCGCGGCACCAATTGTTCGCTTGGCACACACAGTGGCCTCCGAAGCATATTAAAAAATTTATAAAAATTATCCCCGCAGCAAAACATACTCCTAAATTAATAAATTTCTCTCACCAAATGCATCCGGAGTGGCAACTCTCCGGGACACCCTCATGCAACAATCGGTAAAAGATAGGCAAAACAAAGACATGCCCAACATCCATGTGACTACCACTAGCAAATCAACATTCCACACACGAGAATCCGCGAAAAGAATTCACCAAATTCCCACGACCGGCTGGCATGTAGTAGCGTCCCATACCACCCTATACGAGAGTTGGGAGAGCCTGTCAGGCTGGGCCATCAGGGCCCCATAGTGGTTTTGTGCACGTTACCATGCCTTGCATACGACTAGGAAGGAGGCTCTGATACCAATGTTAGCCCCTCGTCGGATCCAATCCTGCAACCATGACATGACACAAGCCAAACTCACACCTAGACAGACGTAGTGAGCAGACATCAGGCTCACCTCCCAGCCATAGAGCCAATATGGGCTCACCCCCGAGCCTGAGAGCCTACAACCAAGCGGGCTAGCCTCTGCCACAAGGGCCGGTGTCCCATACCACCAAGCCCACACCAATACGGGTGTGCAGGCAAAGCTACCAAGGGCCAAGAGTCCAAGTGTGGTGATCACACAAGATGTCTCACAAATGAGACTACAGTCCTATTTATAGGACTTCATAACCAAAGGGGCATGTTCACACTGGCCGGACATAACTGCAAGCGCCCATCCTGATGTCTGGGGACGTAACATGGCGGCTCCAAAGCAGTTTTCCCAGCTTGCATGAAGAGGGGGCGCCCATTTCAAGAGGGGAGGCTGATTTTGGTTGGTTAAGTGGACTATTGTGTGTGAGAGTAGTGGGTGCAGGTGATCACAGCTTTAACGGAAAGCTTGCCTTCTCCCTTGTCTTATGTAGCGCGATGATTCCGCTCTCGTGCATCTCTCCCCCCCTTGAATACAGAAATGTGATGCCCTGCTCGATTTGTATGTACAATTGTGTGGGTTCATGCGCGATTGCGGATATCTCGTCCGATTCAAAGGGCAAGTAGCCCTACAGATGCAGGAGCTCGAGGGCTTGCTACGGATGCGACCGGCACGGGAAATGGAGCCCAAAACAGAAAAATACAGCCTGCTGCGTATTTTTGCAGGTTTAGGATTTTGACCCTGATTGATCCCTAATACCCCCAACACCCATCGAGGAAGCGTTGGGATCACTCTACATGTGATCAAGTGCATTTTCGGAACAGAAAACAGAGAATTCAGCGTGCTGCAGATTCTCACCAAAAGTGTCCATATGCGCCGGGGAAGTCACCTTTAGCATGGGGATTTTGTCTGTGAATCCTCCTACTGCGATTACGCTGCTGAAATCGGGCTAGAGTAGGCCATTTTCAGCCTGGTAAAAGCGGGACAGCTCGTAGGAACTTGCAGGTTTTCTCCCAAGTTTTATAATAATAAAGAAATACCGAAAGGGGTGCCGGTCTTTGGGGCCTACAGAGTGTCGTTCTCTGCTTGGTAGCACTCTAGCTGCCAAGCCGTGCTTTGTTTGAAGTGTTAATCCCAGTCACAGGTTTATTCGGGAAGTTTTCCTCTGTGTCGTAAAGTCAAGTAAAGTTATCAAGTAAAGAATCCGGTGAGAGCTAAAGTCCGCCCTATGGGCCAGTTTCATGGTTCTGTTGTCGGGATGAAATCACTTTTTCCTTAGACAGTGAGCCTTGGTTGGTTTGCGGTGAAGACAGAGAGCACAGGAACTTGGAATTACACTATGGCTGACACGACAAACGATGCCAGGGAAGAGGGTAAAAACCTCCCAAGACTGACACGCTTTTCCTCTTCCAGTGTTTGAGCGTGGCGAGAGTTCACGACCACCCCTGTCTGTACCTTTTGTTAATGTGAATGCTCCACAAGTTCAAGGGTTCATGACTGGGCAACTAGACGAGGATGCGTTCAGGACACAGTTGGTTGCCGCTGTGAATGTGTTTTCTCGATTGGTGCACAATCCTAGGTTTATGGAATTTTTGCAAGCACCACCAATGTCACAGTATACAAGGCAACTGTCTCATGCAGTGGAGCCTGTTGAGGCTCAATCCCACGTCCCTTGTGCGTCCCAGCAGGGCGGGGAGCACTCACATGTTGCACAGTCACATGGGGCTCCAAGACAAGTTCCTTCTATCCATGAACAGGAGGTGGTTAGGACGCCTATTCCACAGGCTTTGCCAGTTCAGCCGCCCACCTTTCAGAGTCCAAATGTTGCATTGAATGAACAAGGAACGACTTTCCAGGCTATGCAATAGGTTTTTCCACCACCCACGGTACATCCTCGGTATTTCAAGAGTGCATCAGTGTTTCAAAGCATGGCTGGTTATGCGCCTGGAAACCAGCAATATATGCTGGAACAGTGTTTGGGGGTATGCAGTGCATGATGCCAAACCCCATGTATGGAAATATTGGCATGCAGCAAGGGTTTCAATGCAACTAGGACCGATTTGGGGTGCTTAAAGGCAATTTTGGCATGGCTGGTTTTTCCCACCAGCAGCCATATATGGCACCAATGACGCAAAATGTCAATGGCCAAGGGGCACCGATGATCCCTATTACAGTGCCCATGTTGCAGACACTTTTCCCTATGACAATTTGGGAGCATTGGAAAAGCCAAAAGCCTACAAAGAAGGTGGTGCAACTGTAAAGTTTAATACTTTCAGCAGCTTCGAGGATAAGGCAAAGGCTCTTACTTTCCTCGAGCAGTTTGATAGAGCTTATGTAGGGGGGAATTTTGAGGAGACCTCCAAGGTTAGGAAAGTTGCCCCTTTCTTGAAAGGCAATGTGTTTACATGGTGGACGACCCTATTGATGCAAGGTATGACCGGCCTGTACAATTTAGAGGGCGGTACTATTTCAATTACCTGTTAACTTTACACAGAGCACTGAGAAGGGAAGAGAAAACAGTTGCGTCCAGCGACTAGAATGTCACTGCGCACACGAGACCGACACCCTGTACGCCCCAAAGACTGGCGCCCCTTTCGGTATTTCTTTATTCAAATTAAGGTAGACGATCCGACCACTTAGCACAAACTTTCACAAAGCTGTCCAAACCTGGCGAGGGCTGAAAACGCAGGTTTTCAACCTGATTTTGGAAACATAAAGACGCAAAACCCCTGCAGGTCAAAAGCACCTGTCTAGGACGGATTCCCTCGCTATCTGGAAACTTTCTGGTCAGCTGTCACAGAAATTCAGCGGGCTGTAATTCCCTGTTTTCACTGCCGGGAGCCCAATAGCCTGTACACGCATCCCAAAGCTCTCACGAGGCTCCCCCGGGGTTCCTAGGTGCGAAACCCTAAACCTGCAAAAAAACACAGCAGGCTGTAATTCGCTGTTTCGGATCGTTTTTAGCGGAGCAAACACGCCTACGCGTGTCCCAAGGGCTCCCGCACGCAATGGGACAGTTCCCCTGTGAATTGGACGAGTTTTCACGTGAGAAAACTCTCCGAACTCGCAATCTTTCTCGATAGAACTGTGCGTATCTGTGGGGGATTAGCAATTAGATAATCCGGTTCCTGTTCAGAAGACTCTTGCCTTGGCAAACGCACATAAACCCCCAGAACTGTACATGTTCATCGGAGTAGCCCAACTAGTGGGGCATTACCATATGTGCCAAATGGGGGAGAGAGATGCACGAGAGCAAGTCATCGCGCTACATGAGACAGAGGAGAAGGCAAGCTTTCCATTAAAGCTGTAGGCCTGCACTCACTACTCACACACACACTGTAGGTCCTCTAACCTTTCTTTCTTTATGTGCCAATATCTGTTCAGGAACAAGCATTTCATCCAATTCTTCCACTTCGGGTTGTTCCTCATCAAGCATAATCTCTGGCACATTACCAACAAAGGGTCTTAGAAGGCTGACATGAAAAGCATTATGTATTTTCTAGCCTTCTGGTAGCTTCAACCTGTAAGCTACATTGCTGATCTTTTCTGAAATCTGAAAAGGACCATAATATCGCATACTGAGCTTAGGAAACAAGCGTTCCTTGCCTTTCCTTTTCCTTAACCTGGCCTTTTCAAAGCGCAAAAGCACCCAATCACCAAGTGAAAATACAAGTTCACAGCGGTGACGATCAGCAGCTTTCTTTTGCTTAGCTTGAAGCAATCTTTATCTTCCTATATGTTTCATCCATATCTTGCAAATACTTGTCTGCCTCAAAAATCTTGTCCTTAGTCTGCAAAATGGGCAGGACTTTCTTTCCTCCTTCCACTATCTCAAATGGTGCCTTACCTGTTACGTATGCACAGTGTTATTTTAAGCATATTCAACCAATGGAAGATGATGTTTTGTGCTCTGACACATAACATTTGAGCAGGTCCAGGATAGTAGAATTTGCCTCTTCTGCCTGTCCATCAGTTTGCGGATGAAACGAAGAAGAGAACTTTAGCGTAGTGCCCATGTTCTCAAACAATGCCTTCCAGAAAAGACTCGTCATACGTGGATCCCTGTCACTGACAATTGACTGAGGCATCCCGTGATATTTAAAGATATTGCTCATGAATATCTTGACCATGTGTTCTGGCCTTATCTTCTTCCTCACAGGAATGAAATGGGCTTGCTTACTGAACCTACAAATGATAGTCCAAATCCCATCATTGCCTGTTTGCGTCCTTGGAAGATCAAAGATAAAGTCCATTGCTATGCTTTCCCATGGCCTATCTGGGATCGGCAATGGCTACAACAATCCCGATTGCTTTTGTCTGTCAAATTTGACTTTTTGGCATACTAAGCATGATCTTACACATGTGTCAACATCTTGACGCAAAGCTGGCCAATAGAAGAATGCCTCAACCCCTTTCACTGTCGCATCAATTCCACGATGCCCAGCATAAGGTGGAGCATGACTTTCCATCAAAATCTTGGCCGTAACTGTTTTGTAACGCATAACTTTCCATGCATCATGAGAAAGTCATTCTTAAGCATATAGTGCTCATGATGTTGCCCATCAACAAGCTGGTCATAGATCCTTGCAAAGTCTGAATCTTCAGTATATTGTGTCTTCATTTTGTCTAGTTCACAATGGTACGGAATTGACACTGCTGAAATTTGGGGCTTTCGTGACAACGCATCAGCCACTACGTTCTTTTTCCCTTGCACATGCACAATCTGAAAATGGAACATTGACAAGATGTTTGCCCATCGCATGTGCTTCTCAGACAACTTCGTCTGTGTGAGAAAATATCGCAAGCTTTGATGATCCGTTTGGACAACAAAATCAGCCCCTAGCAAATAGTGTTTCCAACTAGTGAGAGCATGAATTACTGCCAGCAATTCTTTCTCATAGACTTGCAAGTTCCTTTCAGTCTTCAAAAGAATTCTGCTCTCATATGCGACTACTCGGCCATTCTGCATTAGAACTGCACCAAGACTATGGCCACACGCATCACACTGAACCACAAAAGGTTTCGAAAGATCTGGGAAAATGATTACCGGATCTGAAGTAAGCTCCTCTTTCAAGTGTTTGAACGCTAAAATTTCCTTGGCTGTCCGTAACTCCTTTTCCTTGTAGTGCATGGAGTGGAGAAGCAATCTCAGCAAAATTTCGGATGAACCTCCTGTAGTATGAACATAAACCTAGAAAGCTTCGAATGTCATGTACGGACTTCAAGTCTGGCCATGATCTAATTGCTTCCACTTTAGCGGGATCCATGCGTACCCCATCCTTTGAAACAATGTGCCCAAGGAAGTGAATCTCTTGCAAAAAGAATTCACTCTTCTTCGCATTATTGAGTAGTCTGTTCTTACGTAACTCATTGAAAACTGCAGTCAAGTGATCCCTATGCTCCTTTTCAGACTTCGAATAGACAATCATGTCATCAAAGAAGGTAGCCACGAAGTTTCTATGTGGTCTAAAAATTGTCCATCATTCTATTAAACGTGGCAGGAGCATTTCTGAGACCAAATGGCATGACAAGAAACTCGTAGAGACCAAATGTTGTCCTGAACGCAGTCTTATGGACATCTTCTGGCCTAATGCGTATCTGATGGTAGCCACTCTTTAGGTCTGTCCTTGTAAACAATGATGCTCCCTCAAGCCGATCAAGAATGTCATCTATCCTCGGTATGGGGAACCTGTTCTTGATGGTATTCTTATTCAAGGCGCGATAGTCAATGCACATGCGCCATGAACCATCCTTCTTCTGCACTAAGAGTACAGGCGAACAAAAAGGGGATGAACTGGGCTGAATCAGCCCCTTCTCTAAAAGCTCGTTGACCTGACTCATAATCTCTTTCTAGTGGACTGCACTAACCCTGTATGGTGGTCTATTCGGTGGACTAGAACCTGGCACAATATCTATAGTATGATCCTCGGGTCTCTCAGGAGTTAACTCCCCTGGCAAAGAGTCCGAAAAACAATCACTGAAACCACTCAAAAAAGTTGACCTGTCTTTATCTAAGGTAGACAAATTAGATACAACTTGAGGTACTTCTTTTGCAAAGATCAAGTACGCAAAAAGATGATTCTTTATTACAGATGAAATAGCAGAAGCAGAAACAACTGGAACAGACTCGCCTTTAAGCTTTACATCAAGGACATGAGTCTTTCCTCTATGTACAAGGGTAATCTTTTTGTTGTAAGTATCCACCATAGCATGCAACCTGTAACACCATGGGATACCCAGTAACACATCACAGCCGTCAAGTGGCATAATATGAAACTCTTCCGCATCGACATAACTCTGAATGTGCAGACGAAGCTTCCCCAAAATGGGAGTAACGGGCTCTGAATGACCTGGGCATGCGAAACCTGCTTCCCCTGTCATACCCATCTCCTCTGCACGAATGCCCAACTTTGATGCCAATTCTGGTGATATGAAATTTGCACGAGCTCCTATGAAATTTGCACGAGCTCCTGGATCAAAGAAAACCAGCACTGTCTGGTCTCTAACTTTGCTCCAAGCTCTGCACAGCTCCGTGGCATCTGTGTTTGGCTGGTCTCCAACCAAATCTGGAACAAGTCCTGCACTTGGCTTTGGCTTCTTCCCTTTATAGTCTGACTTGTCATCCTTATCCTATGAGTTCTTCTGTGGGCATTCATTTGCAAAATGTCCTTCCTGTTCACAAATGTAGCATTTCTTGGTCTCCCTAAGAGCTTTGCGTTCTTCAAAAGTTTCGCCAGAAAAATGCTTCTTTTGTCCTTGTCCTCGTCCCGAAGAAGACTTAGACTGCTTCTTGGACGTATCACCTTCTTCAATGGAGGGCTTCTTTGTGGGAGGCTCAGAAGGCTTTGCTGCAACATTGCCCTTGGCTGAAAACTGTTTGCCCTGGGACCCTTTCTTGTGGCTATTAAATCCATCGGAATCTCCTTTCGACAGATTGTTGGCCACTCTTGCATTCTCTATCAACAACTGAAACATATTCATGACAGTAGTCTTTGTGCAGTAGTCCCTGATTTTCTTGGGCAATCCGCAACAGTACTTCTCAATCTGTTCTGACAATGGTACAAACCCGTAAGAGGTGATTGGCAACAATGCGGCCCAAAACTGTTTATTGTACTCTTCCAGATTCGCACGCTATTTGGCATTCAACTCGTGCCATTCTGTCATCACATCCACTTCAAAAGTGTTTGTCAACCATGCAGGCGCAAAAAGCTGTTTGAATTGGACCCACGTTGTTGGGGCTTGGCCCTGGTTCAACAATGCGGTCCACCATTGAAGCGCATTCCCTTTCAAGAAAGTGGCGGCCTTGCATATCTTTGAAGATTCCGTTAAGTTTCCTCCAGCATAAGCTGCATCGAATTGTTGTATGAAGGTCAAAGCCTTCAATTGATCCTCAGTTCCTCTGAAAGTTTCAAACTTCACTCCCTGCCCACCTTCCTTGTAATCCTTAAGCTGACTCAAAGGAACCACATTATCATAAACAAGTTCCTGTCAACAGTGGTGCTCCATGATTGTTCATTCCAGCACTCGCATCAACTGTTTTACCTATCATATCTGCATTTTGTACATATGGCTGCGAAAAACCAGCCATACCAAATTGTGTTCCAGGCACTCGAAACTGGCCGTAGGCACCTTGAAAAGCTGGTTGGACACCCATGTTCGTGTACATAGGGTTACCCATGCCTGTTTGCATTATCCCGAACACATTCCCTGGCATATAACCTGTGGAAGGTCCAACCATAGCTTGAAACACTGAACCACCTCCAAAATAACCAAGATAAGTATTAGGTAATGGAAGGGTCTGACGCATAGCATGTTCATTACTCCCTTGACCATTCACAAACGGTTCCTGTCCAGCTAAAGGAAGTTTCTTTGGATCATTGGACACCTCTAGTTGCTCAATCACATTGGCTTTCCCTCGAGCATTATGAGTCCTCTGCGCATTGGAAATCTCCTTTTCCTGCAACGGCTCAGTCATGCCCTGTGTAGGAGGCTGAAAACCCTGTGTTGGAGCCTGTAAGAACTCCTGCATCCTTGGGTTGTTAGCCAGCTGCTGAAACATGTCCATGCAGCAACGCAGTTGAGTTCTAAACAACCTCTCCTCTTCCTGAAGAGTTGAAGGAATTTTCTATGTGCCATGTGAGGAAGATCCCTCTTCAGGTACTTGGTCTCTCTTCTCTGCCATATCGACAAGCTCTGTGTTGCTTTCACCCACAACAATCAACGCTGCACTTTTTGAAGAAAAAGTGACTATCCCGTCGATGGAACCATATAACCGGCCTATACAATGTAGAGGGCGGTACTATTTCAATTACCTGTTAACTTTACACAGAGCACTGAGAAGGGAAGAGAACACAGTTGCGTCCAACGACTAGAATGTCACTGCGCACACGAGACCGACACCCTGTAGGCCCCAAAGACTGGCGCCCCTTTCGGTATTTCTTTATTCAAATTAAGGTAGACGATCCGACCACTTAGCACAAACTTTCACAAACCTGTCCAAACCTGGAGAGGGCTGAAAACGCAGGTTTTCAACCTAATTTTGGCAGCATAACGACGCAAAACACCTGTAGGTCAAAAGCACCTGTCTAGGACGGATTCCCTCGCTATCTGGAAGCTTTCTGGTGAGCTATCATAGAAATTCAGCGGGCTGTAATTCCCTGTTTTTCACTGCCGGATGCCCAAAAGCCTGTACACGCATCCCAAGGCTCTCACGAGGCTCCCCCGGGGTTCCCTTGCAATTTAGGTGCGAAACCCTAAACCTGCAGAAAAACACAGAAGGCTGTAATTAGCTGTTTCGGATCGTTTTTAGCGGGGCGAACACGCCTACGCGTGTCTCAAGGGCTCCCGCACGCAATGGGACAGTTCCCCTGTGAATTGGATGAGTTTTCACGCGAGAAAACTCTCCGAACTCGCAATCTTTCGCGATGGAACTGTGCGTACCTGTGGGGGATTAGCAATTAGCTAATCCGGTTCCTGTTAACAAGGCTCTTGCCTTGGCAAACACGCATAAACCCCCAGAACTTTACATGTTCATCTGAGTAGCCCAACTAGTGGGGCATTACCATATGTGCCAAAGGGGAGAGAGAGATGTACGAGAGCAAGTCATCGCGCTACATGAGACAGGAGGAAGGCAAGCTTTCCATTAAAGCTGTAGACCTGCACCCACTACTCACACACACACTGTAGGTCACTTGTGATCAAAAATCAGCCTCCTCTCTCAAATTGGGCGCCCCCTCTTCATGCTGGAAGTGGCAAAACTGCTTGGAACCGCCATGTGTCCAGATTGCCCCTTTTGAGTTAATTCTCTAGTTCCCACTGACTTATAAAGTTATAAGTGACTTTTCGAGTGGCCCAGACTTCATTTGGCGCACACAGGCTTCCATACTCATCAAAATTCAGTGCTAACTGGCCCGACCAGTCCCAGACTAACCGACCCAGACTCCCGCTCTGAGAAACCTATTTGGCCGCAGCCGTTTCACACTGGCCATGCAATGTCCACTTGCACCTTTTCAAGGGTTCCGGGGAAAACAAGTAAAAATAAAAATTAATAAAAATATCTAGTACTTATTTACAAAAGGCAAAATACACCTCCTGGTGACACAAGGACAGGCACGCGCCACATGGGTATACTTCAAGCAAATGTTTGCATCTGCATGGCTGTCAAATGGATTTGAAGCCAGCTGATTCAGATGACAGAGAGGACCGGAAAGGCAAGAAGCGTAAACCCACGGCAGGTCTAGTGCAAGATATGGTGGGTGATAGGCTAAGTTTAGAAGCCAGTGAGCTATGCAGAGCGTGGGGTAAAGTCACCAAACAACACTTATCTTCTTTGATCCAGGTGATAAAGCAAAATTTATCTCACCAGAGTTGGCCATTAAGCTGGGCATCACAGCTAAAGAGATGGGGTACACAGCAAACGTAGGGTTGGCAAGTCCTAGCCACTCAGAGTGTGTTACCCCTATCATTGGAAATTTGCCTCTGCATATTCAGTCATATGTGGACATAGAAGAATTTTACATCTTGCCACTCGAAGGGTGCGATGAGTTGTTGGGAATCCCGTGGATGTTTCGTATACATGGAGTGCTGGATGTCTTCAACAAAAAGATCACCTTTCAGCATAGGGGCAAAACTCACATCCTTAAGGTTAAGCTTAAAGGGGAGTCTGTGTCACAGAAACGGAAGCGTGATCGTACAATTTTAGATCTTATTTACGATTTCAGAAAAACTCTGCACGATACAAAGTTGAGAGAACAATGCAAGAAAATTGACACAGCACTAGGGAACAGATGATGGGTTGGTCCCCCCCCCCCTTGAAGGAGCTTTCTTATTATTTCTGAATAATTACAAGCCACTGCCTAACAAGTCTCTCTTGATGGGAGAAATCATAATACAAATGCCTATTGGAGGGGGGACCGCCGGCTCCATATAAATCCGGTCCTCAACTGTTGTCATGTTCTCTAAATTCTCTCTCTTGCAGAAGTATTGTTCATGCCAAGTTAACTCAATGCTATGTTTATGTTGCTATCATCAATTATGTTCACACGCTATGCTCACAAAGTAATCTCACAAAAGTACTCTCTGATTTCCGTTGCTCTCAAGTTAATGGGCCAATTCTATC
This sequence comes from Adiantum capillus-veneris, assembly GCF_014529385.1. Classification (NCBI taxonomy): domain Eukaryota; kingdom Viridiplantae; phylum Streptophyta; class Polypodiopsida; order Polypodiales; family Pteridaceae; genus Adiantum; species Adiantum capillus-veneris. The sequence continues at coordinate 60,283,530 of NC_140956.1, forward strand.
CAAAACAACATACGCTGCTCATGTCCCAGACACTACTCTGATGCATAAGAGCACATAAATTCATAAGCCTATTGGCTGAAATTTTCATATCCGAAGCCCTTGTGAGTGTTCAGACCCCCAAGATCTCTCCTCTTTTGCAATGGGAAGAAAAAATTCATAAGAGTGGGACTATTGTTAGAGTTTGTCACCTCTTAGGCCAGTCCTGCGGGAGCTACTCGTGCCCCAGTTCCTCCCATGGGCTGACCATAGGGAGTGAGGGTTGTTTTATGGCTATGCTCGGCTTATGTTAGGTAGTTTTCTCATTATGGGTCTGTTCTCGCCATTGATTTGCCCGTCCTGTGCTACTGCAAGTGTCCGCCTAGGGCTTATTTTTTCATAAACCTTGTAGCACTGGATTCCAATTATAGGCCTATCTTTAGGTTTTTTTCTTGTTTTACCAGTTGTTGGGTTATTTATTTATTGGGATGAAGTAGGGAAAAACCTGGAGTCCCTATATAGCGACCCCACCCCCTTGTACTTCATTTGCATTGAATCAGTTCAATGACATTAGAGCTTGCCAACATTTAGGGTTTCTCTCTCTTCAATAGTTTCACTCTCTAGTGTTTTTGCCAAATCGCCATTCCTCTTTGTCTGTCTTTGCGTTTTTGTAGGACCCCTCTCCTTAGGCAACTCTCTTGTGCATGTACATTGCAAATCTAGGAGATCGCCATGATAGGGTTGCTCTCAAAGGTTCCACAATTGGAGGTTGTTGATGTCCGCCATCGGATCTCAAAGATTGTGCACCTATTGTGTAACGAGACGGACACCATGTGCCAACGGGAAAGAACAAACTGAACAGCTTTAAACGCTTCAAATAACAACTGAACACAAAGAGAGAGAGAGAGAGAGCACGACACGCGAGACGAGGAGTGGCGGAGTTGCACCCCAAGAGAGCACTGGCCCCAAACCTCGGCACCCCTTTCGGTATTTCTTTATATTGCTTCAACTAGTACAAGCCAGTACTCGCTCTACACCTTCACCTGGAAGCGTGCCAGAGAATGAGGCCGTGGCAGATATTTAAAGGCCCTTGGCCATGAAAAGCATCAAACTCTAAAAGCAACTGGTCTATAGCTGCCACGTCATTAGCGTAAATTGCGGACGTCTGTACACCTGCCACGTCAGCATGACAATGCGAAATCAGGTCGTTCGTACTGGCCTGCCACATCATTAGTTGCTATGCAATAGAGTGTGGGTAGTTCTTGGCTGAATTGTGCTTCTGGACGCAATCGGAATGCTGAAATTTGTGCAGACAGCCGGTACTATGCTTGTCTAAGTGCGACTATTCCCCACAGGGGCACACACAAGCTCTTTTGGCTACGTTCTACCTTTGTTGCACGCTTCATAGCCTTTGCACGGCCTTCACAGACCCATAGCACGAAAATCGTAGGGAGAGAAAGAATTGGTTGAATTGAGAGCCTGAGAGAGGAGATTTTGTGCGAGGGTGGAAACTACTACAGAAGCCCACAAAGTGGTAGCGCTAGGCCTTGTGTAAGGTTGCGCATGCTAGAACCTTGCCATATGGCGCGCGCACGAGAGAGAGAGAGAGAGAGAGAGAGAGAGAGAGAGAGAGAGAGAGAGAGAGAGAGAGAGAGAGAGAGAACTGCTCGCAAGCTGCCAACGTTGGAGGTTTCTAAATCTTACGCTAGTTTGCTCAGTTTTAACTCTAATTTTAATGTTTGAGTCATTTGACCGCGTTCAAACTGTTTGGCCACTGAGTGTATAAGGCTTTTAACCTTATAACTTAAAAACACACGTAAAAACCCAATGTTCTAACCAAACTGGAGCGTAATTAGCTCGGTCGTTTTCATGCCTCTCCCTACTCAACCTGTCTATTCTCGTCGGGACATATTTACACTGTGTCCGGCCAACCACTTCTGTGGGCGGCCATGGTGAAAATATTAAATTATGACTTTCTGAGCCCTCTAGGGACACCATCTTATTCATGCGCTTGTTCCTACTCAACCTGTCTATTCTCGTCGGGATGTATTTACACTGTGTCCTGCCAACCACTTTTGTGGGCGGCCATGGTGAAAATATTAAATTATGACTTTTTTGAGCCCTTTAGGGACACCATCTATTTTATGCGCTTGTTCTGATTGGTTTTACACTGCGTCCCGCTACTGCTCTACTTATCATACTATCCAGACCAGGATAAATTCCCAAATGGAACATTCCACCAGGAAATTTACATGTTCATAATTAATTGGTACCAATAAACTCATAAATTCATATATTCATCCTGTGTGCACACAAATCATTTTCATTTAATTGTAGCCATAGCTAAAAATATTACATCCCTTGATTCCGTCATCCTCTGAGCATCTAGAGAGAAGTAATTCATAAACTTTATCAAGTACTTACGATGAGTGCTTCCAGACTTGAACTGGCGTTCTTGATGCTGAATGATCTATTCTAGAAGAAGTATTTCTTCAGTTTCATCTACCTCAGGAGGATCTTCTATAACTGGTTCTACATAAAGTTCGCCAACGAAAGGTCGTAGAAGGCTCGTGTGAAAAGCATCATGGATTTTTCAATTCTCTGGAAGATCTAATCTAAATGCTACGTCGTTTATCTGTTCTGTAATCTTAAATGGGCCATAATATCTGTTGGAAAGCTTTATAACCTTCCCTTTTTGATTGACCTGTTTCTTAAGTCGCGCTTTATCAAACTTGAGAAGAACAAATTGTCCTTCAGTTAGCTTAAGATCACGACCATGTTTATCTGTTGCTTTCTTATGCTTTTCTTGAGATCTGAGGATAGCGCATTTCACTTGCGTGTAAGCGATATCCAGTTCTCGAACAAATTCATTAGCAGCAAATATCTTTTCCTTAGTGAGAAGGATTGAGGGAAGATGTGGTTTGCAATAAATAACCTCAAAAGGAGCTTTTCCTATAGAGGAATATATGGTGTTATTATAGGCAAGTTTTGCGAGAGGTAGATACTTCTCCCATTCTCTTTGGTTAACTGAGACATAGCACTTCAAAACAAGGTGCTACAGAACGTATTGTATGTGCCGTATATGTACATACTATACGTTGTTTTGTACAATAAAATTTTTTATGTACGTAAAAATACGTACTCTTCTTACAAAACCGCAATTTACCTGCGCACCTCTCTCTGCAACCTGCAATTTCTTTGAAGTGAAGAGTTTCTGCATATGGTGTTCAAACATCTACAAATTGAGGCCTAAAAAATGCTCGCCCAGTTGAAGCCAAACCCTTGGCCATGCCAAAAGTAAGACATTTTTTAAAAAAAAACAACACCATACGATACGGTACAGATCCGTACAGAACGTCTGTACGGTACGGATACGTTCCGTACGTACGTTTTGATCCTACCTTGCTTCAAAATGTCTAAGACTGTGGAGTTAGCGACCTCGCTTTGTCCATCTGTCTGAGGATGATAAGCCGAAGAGAAATTCAGCTTAGTTCCTAAGTTCGTAAAAAGTGCTCGCCAAATTACTGGTCATTCATGGGTCGCGATCACTGATAATTGTTTTAGGAATACCATGATGCTTAAAAATTTGGGCCAGAAAGATCTTCGCCATGTGATCAGCTTTAATGGTTTTTCTTACGAGAATGAAATGAGCTTGCTTATTGAATCTGTCTATAATAGTCTAAACTGCATCATTTCCATTCGAAGTGCATGGTAAATCCATTATAAAATCCATGGCAATACTTTCCCAGGGTACCTGTGGTACCAAAAGGGGCTAAAGCAAGCCAAGAGTCTTATGGCGATCATACTTAGCTTTTGGCATGGTACACATTCTCTGATATATTTGTCTATGTTCGTTCGTAGTGATTGGCCAATAAAAATATCTTTCTAGGGCCTGTGTCATAGACATTATGCCTTTGTGACCTACGTAAGGAGAAGCATGTGCTTCATCCATTATCTTTGTTCTAAGTGGACGCCACACAAAGAGCCTGATGGAAATAAATGTAACCATCCTTAATAGAGTATGGAAATAGTTCGGTACCAGTTTGTAGTTGTTGCCAGATTTCACCAAAATCGGAGTCATCAAGGTACATCTCGGATAAAAATTCCAACTCTTGATGATGTACACTTGTTATGGCATTTACTTGGGGCCGTCGAGAGAGTGCATCTGCCAAAACATTCTTACTTCCAGAAGTGTGTAAGATTTGGAAGTAAAACATGGAGAGAAAATTGGCCCACCTCATTTGTTTCTCAGACAACTTGTGTTGAGAGAGAAAATATCGAAGGCTCTGATGGTTTGTCTTAATCGTAAAATCTGCTCCCAAAAAAAAGTGTTTCCAAACTGAGAGAGCGTGGATAATTGCCATGAGTTCTTTCTCATAGATGGAAGCATGAAGTTCTGCGTCTCCAAGTCATCTACTTTCATAAGCTATTGCGTAGCCTTCTTGGTTTAAAAATGAGCCAATGCAATCACCTGAAGCATCATAATGCACTTCAAACGGTTTCCGAAGAACAGGCACAACGAGGATGGGTGTCACGTGACACATCCCAACGCTATGTGTCCATGGACAAGCTACACCACAGCAGGGTTCAATCAGTCCGATCAGTTTAGAATAGCAGTGATCTGGCACTTTTGTGAGTATTCGTAGACCGTGCATGCCCAGTCACTTAGCATAGATGCATATCCTCCGGTTGCACACAGCATGATCATCGGAATTCCCATCAGAATCCATTCGCATCAGTTAGGGGAATTTTCCAGTGCATTTAGCCCATTTTCCTATTTATTGGGATTTTCACTTATTATTTTTAAGTGACTTTCCTACAAAAGTAGATAGGGTAATTTTGCTAAGTTAATATATAAGCAAACCAAAGTTCACACTTTCTGGCAGAAGAGGCAGCAGGAGCTTCCCGCTCAACAGGCAACTTCTCAGCAGTACCCCCCAACACCCCCAGCGTTTTGGATTCCATCCTCGCCAGGACAGTTCCCACCATTGGTGTTTTCACCTTGTAGACATTGCCATAGATCCAGGTCCATCATCCCTTGTAGGATCGCCCTCCTAGCAGAATTCAGCCCTGGCGTTTTTCCCTCAGCAAACCATATCAGCCAACATTTTTCCCACAAAAACGCCAGCCTACCAGATGCAGATCTCAGCGTTTTTGACCAGCATAATCTCAGCTTTCCAGCGTTTTTCAGCATGAGCAAAAACGCAGATTTCAGCCATTAGAAAACACAGGTTTTCAACAGTTCGAATCGTAGCAGATTCCCCCATTCAGTTGCAGATGATCCCCCAAGTTTAGCCCAAGAAAACGCAGCCAAAAACAGTCATTCTCAGCCTTGAAACAGTCCAAGAAATTCAGTATAAAGTAGATCCCAGATTTCAGCCCAAGTCGCCGTCGTCATCGCCATCGTCGTCATCGGCATAGTCCCATTGCATTAGCATTGTACACCTTTGTGCAATCAAAGATTAGACCACTCTCGCCGACGAGAGTGGGGCCTTCGGAGGAGGGTTTTACAACCTCTTAGGTGTCGTATCTCTTCTCTCTCCTTCTCTCAGTCTCATTCACTTGCACGCACAATCCACTCACTTTGTTTGTGATCATAGCACTCTCCATAAGACAAAAAGCTCTCTCTTTCCCTAAAGAACTAAAAGGAACCTTGAGCAATAAAGATCGCTAATCTCGAGAAAATACAACATTCATTCCGCTGCACCTAACATTGGTATCAGTGCTTTGGAAGTGTTCTGCATTACTCAAGGAAAGAACCACAAGAACCACAAGAATTTTTTTTGCTTGTTGCGATCGCACGAACCCAAGTTTACTTTGGCGTGACGATTCCTAATCGTGTGTTGTTGAAGAGTGATAGGAATCCCAAGAAAGAAGGGCTTGTCCAGCCTCCCCTTGTGTCTCTTTTCACTCATTCAGAGCGGACCGTGCACTTAGCGGCCGGCCAATCGACGTGAGGTGGGAAAAAGCAACCTTGGTGTGAGCGCAAGGCCACCAAGGGGTGCGCCCGCAAATAAGGGTAGAACTCGGGTGAAGAGAAGATCCTTCTCCAACACGATTTGCAAGCGAAAGAAACCTCAAGAACCTCAAGAACCCAAGAACTCCAAGAGCCCAAGTTCCCCGTGAACTTAAGAACCCAAGACCCGCAAGAACCCAAGTTCCTCGTGGACTTAAGAACACAAGAACCCACAAGAACCCACGATTGCAGAATGGTCATCACTCAAAGCGGAATGGATACTTCGCTTGGAGGTGATGAGAATGAGAGAGGCGAAGAAGAATTTTCCACACCAGGACGTTTCTCTGACCCTTCCCCATCTATGACAAAGATTGCACGAACTCCTATGGAGGAGTTGGACCAAGAAAGAGAAGCAGAAAGAAAAGCCTACGAAGAAGATATGGCAGCCATCGAGCGTAAGTACCAAAAAAGAATGGCAGCCATAGCGCGTGAGAGCGAGCAAGCACGCTTGGAAGCCAAAGAAAGACAAGCAGAATTTGATCGTGAGAACAAAGCCCTCAAAGAACAGAGCGACCGACAAAACAAAGAGATGTTGCGACTTTTTTCTCAAGTACAGGCGTACTTTGCACAGAATCACGAAAAGGAGACTCTCTCCGTCTCTTTCTCCAAAGCATGACACACAGGATTTGCATGATTATGAGAAGCATGATGATTTGAATGATATTGATAAGCATGATGATTTGGATGCCAATGACAAGTAGGATGATTTGCATGATCAAGATGTGATTTCTCACGAGCATGATGAGTTACATGAAGATGATGTGATTGTTCACAAGGATGATGTGTTAGTGAATGCTTTTTCTATCGAAGCTAATCTCGTTGTAGATTCGATCAATCACGAAGCACCGATCTTGGCTTTTGATCGAGGTCCACAGAACCCCCACAGGACGATTTGATCATTCAAGAAGAAGCATTCTTGGCTCTCGAGCCTAGGTCCACAAAACCCTCACAGGAAGTATTGTGTGTTCGCATGATTGATACGCACGCATTGTTCAAGTGTTTCTGTTGCTAATTGGACTATTTTCTTATTTTTAATGATTAAATCTCTTTTTTAGGATATTTTATTATGTGCACTAAGAACTGTTAAAAAGATTGTAGCTACAGCAACTGCCATCAGAAACCGACAACTCTGATGTGTCATTTGATGGGTGACGGTAAACATCGCGAAGGAGTTTCCGTAAGTTCGGTGGAACGGGCCGGGTTACAAGTGCCTCTGATGCGTCACATGATGGGTGACGGGTGCATCAATAAGGGGGCATCCCGTAGGCCAAGGAGGAAATCCGAACTGAGTAAGAAAATACGCGTAAGAACGCAAGCACAAGAATAAAGATGGGTTCAATGAAGCTTTTTACGAAAAGCAGGAACAGTCGCGGAGGACAGATGTTTTCCCGCGAGGAGTCTGTGTCTGCATTGCATCTGTGTCGTGTCCTGCACCCGAGGACGCCTGGAATGTGTCCGTGTAGCATTGTTTTCACTAACTGAGTGAGCTTTTAAAGTTTGAACAGGTTCACACTTTATTTTATTAAAGTGGCCGGTCACTTTTAAGTGATCGGGCTTTTATTAATAAAATAAACCAAGCAAGGCCCTTTAAAAAAAAGCCAACGCTAAAACCTACGCAGGGGGGCTGAATTGCGATCCCTCTCTCTCCACTATCTCTAAAAAACGAGATTTTCTCTCTGCTCTCTCTAGAAAACGCGATTTTCTCTCTCCTCTCTCTGCGAGCGCCAAGCTTTGCTTTTGGACCCCTATTCCTGCCGGGTGTCAGACCCTATAAAAGGGTAGCCAGAGTTTCAATTTGGAGGAGCCGGAAGCAACAGGAAGTGCAAGCGCTCGGATTCTGGAGCAGAGACTGGCGACGGAATTTGCAAGTGCTCGCGTGACGACTAAGTACGGAGGTTGATTCTCCGAGCAAGGAGCGACAGGTATAAGGTGTTGCTACGCATTGAGAATTGCTGCTTTGTGTGGTTTGTTTTGCAGGAATCTCCTGTCTCACAGGAAGGATCTTCACGGGAAAAACGGCTTCACGCCTAATTCCCTTACGGGAAAGTACGGCTTCGCGTCTAAGTCCCTCACGGGAAGGAACGGCCTTGTGCCCAAGCCCTTTACGGGAAAGCACGACCTTCGGGTCCAAGCCTACAGAACGGAGGGGTTTCCTCGGGTTCTCGTGCTTGTATAAGAATTCTCCCTGAATAAAAGAATACTCTTAACGGGGAGGGACCACCCCATCTTCTTGTCCCCAATACTGTGTCGATCTTCTCCCTTCTCTCATGTTTTCAAAGAATTATAATTTTCATATTTTCTAAGTGCTTGTGTACGCTCCCGTTTTGTGACAGTGGCATCAGAGCTCGGACTCCTCTCTTTCTCTGCAAAGAAGGACGATTCCGGGAAGAACGGGAAGAACCATGTCGAGCCAAGGGAGAAGCGTTGAAGAGGAGCTTCAACAAGTGCAAGCTCAGCTTGCGGAGTTGCAACAAATCTTATTGTTGCCAGACGTCCAAAAGCTTTTCGACAGAATGAAGAAAACGAATGGAACTGATGCAGCCAAGCATCCAGACAACACTGTTGGCGTGAGACCACAGGAGGCAAGAGAAGAAGAACGTGCCAAGGTGCACAAAGGATCTACGGATCGGAATGAACGCCCTACTTCAAGGAAAGGCCAGGAAAAAGCGCTCTCTCTGCTAGACGAGAGCAAGGACATCTCTATCTCATCTCCATCTTACTCTCCTGATTATACTTCTACTTCTCGATCATCTCGTCAGAAGAAGGAAGCCACTACTACTACCACTACCCTACATCAACCTAAAGATAAACCTCGATTCAAGAAGCATGGTCACAAGTCTCAACATCGCATGAGAGTCTTCAAATCAGGCGACAAGGACATCAAGTTCGAAACCTACAACGGACGGAGAGACATCTCCAACATCAGACACCTATTCCCGATTATGTGGAAAAGACCCTCACTTTTGATCATGGGGGTAAGAAAATAAAGATTCAAGCTGATGCAGGAGATTGGCAATTCCCAATTGTAAGCCATATCTCCATTAAGAAAGAAATGAAGAAGTGTGTTTATGCTTACTTGATTTTTGCAAAGGATAAAACTAGGAGGGACTCTCTCTCTAGTCTGGAAATTAAGCGTCTTCAATTTATTGAAAAGTACAAGGATTGTTTCACGGAAACACTTCCTGATGAACTCCCTCCGGTACGCCCGGAAGATCACCGCATAGATCTCATACCGGGTAGCTCGCCTCCCAATCAACCCCCTTATCAGGTAAGTCTTGCTCAGCAAGAGGAAATTTTGAAGTAAGTCAACGAGCTTCTAGAGAAAGGGTTAGTACGGCCACGTGCTTCACCCTATTGCTCTCGAGTTCTACTGGTGCAGAACAAAGATGGCACGTTTCGAATGTGCATAGACTATCGGTCTTTAACAAGATCACAATAAAGAATCGCTTTCCGATCCCTCGGATTGATGATATACTTGATAAGTTGCAGGGTGCAAGTGTCTTTAGTCGCATAGACTTAAAGAGTGGGTATCATCAGATACGGATCGCCCCTGAGGATATCCATAAGACTGCTTTCCGCACAACCTTTGGACTATATGAATTTTTGGTAATGCCTTTCGGCTTGACCAATGCTCCTGCGACGTTCAATCGAATGATGGACCGCATTTTCAGCCCGTATCGAGCTTTTACGGAAGTATTCTTTGACGACATACTCATCTTCTCTAAGTCAGACGAGGAACATGGGAAGCACTTGGACTTAGTGTTAAAAGAATTGCAAAAGCATGAGTTGCATGTGAATGCAAAGAAGAGCGAGTTCTTTCTCTCTGAAATACACTATCTCGGACATATAGTCTCCCACAATAAAGTGAGTATGGATCCTACCAAGATCCGAGTGGTAGAAGATTGGCCTATTCCCACTACGGTACATGATGTGCGTAGCTTTCTGGGATTATGTTCATATTATCGAAGGTTTATCCGAGGATTTGCTCATGTAGCAGGAACACTTCATGATTTGACAAAGAAGAAGATTCCTGTCAGATGGGGATCGAGACAACACGGAGCTTTTGATCGGCCTAAGTACTTGCTAAGCCATGGACTTATTCTGATAGTGCCTGACTTAAGGAAACCATTTGAGGTTCACTGCGATGCTTCAGGTGATTGCATCGAAGCGGTGTTAAACCAAGAAGGCCATGCAGTGGCTTATGAAAGCAGACGGCTTAAGGATGCAGAGTTGCATGCATCAATCTACGAAAAGGAACTCACGGCTGTGATTCACGCCTTATCCAACTGGAGGCACTATCTTCTAGGAGCGGATTTGGTGATCAAGACTAATCACCAGAGTTTGCGGTATTTTCTTACGCAAAGGAAACTATCTGACAAACAGATGAGGTGGGCAAACTTTTTGTCTATGTTTCACTTCCAAATCCTTCACACGGCTAGGAGTAAGAATGTAGTCACAAACGCACTGTCTAGGCGTCCATACACTCATTGACGGGGAAAGCACCTTCTGAGATTCTTTATGGTAAGCCTTTGCTTCCACCCATCCTTTTAACTAAGGATAAGATCTTTGCAGCAGATGAATTTGTCCGGGATTTGGACACCCCCTACTGCAAGTTAGGAGAGCTATTCTACGCTCTCAAGAAAAGCATAAGAAAGCTACAGACAAGCACAAAAGGAATCTAGACTTAACAGTCGGACAGTTAGTCTTACTTAAGTTTGAGAAAGCAAGACTTAAGAAACAAGAGTCTCATAAATGGAAAGTGGTAAAACTTTCTACCCGTTATTATGGGCCGTTTAAGATCACTGAGCGAGTGAATGATGTCGCTTTCCGATTAGACCTACCGCCTAATTGGAAGATCCATAATGCTTTCCCTGTCAGTTTACTCCGGCCGTATATAGGAGCGCCTCCGAGCCAGCCTAGCGCTGAGGAGCCTCCTGAGGTTGAGGAAACAGAAGAAATACTCCAACAGGAGCAGATAGTAAGTCATCAAGAGCGGTCTCTCAAATCCAGAAAGATAACACGGAAGTATTTGGTTAAGTTTAAGAACTATTCGAATCTAGATGCTCAGTGGATGACGCAGGAGGAATTAGCACCTTATCCCGAGATACTGGAGGTATATGTCCAAGAACTACAATTGACGTCAACTATTTAGAAGCCAGAGGAATGTTGCTAATTGGACTATTTTCTTATTTTTAATGATTAAATCTCTTTTTTAGGATATTTTATTATGTGCACTAAGAACTGTTAAAAAGATTGTAGCTACAGCAACTGCCATCAGAAACCGACAACTCTGATGTATCATTTGATGGGGGACGGTAAACATCGCGAAGGAGTTTCCGTAAGTTCGGTGGAAAGGGCCGGGTTACAAGTGCCTCTGATGCGTCACATGATGGGTGACGGGTGCATCAATAAGGGGCCATCCCGTAGGCTAAGGAGGAAATCCGAACTGAGTAAGAAAATACGCGTAAGAACGCAAGCACAAGAATAAAGATGGGTTCAATGAAGCTTTTTACGAAAAGCAGGAACAGTCGCGGAGGACAGATGTTTTCCCGCGAGGAGTCTGTGTCTGCATTGCATCTGTGTCGTGTCCTGCACCCGAGGACGCCTGGAATGTGTCCGTGTAGCATTGTTTTCACTAACTGAGTGAGCTTTTAAAGTTTGAACAGGTTCACACTTTATTTTATTAAAGTGGCCGGTCACTTTTAAGTGACCGGGCTTTTATTAATAAAATAAACCAAGCAAGGCCCTTTAAAAAAAAGCCAACGCTAAAACCTACGCAGGGGGGCTGAATTGCGATCCCTCTCTCTCCACTATCTCTAAAAAACGAGATTTTCTCTCTGCTCTCTCTAGAAAACGCGATTTTCTCTCTCCTCTCTCTGCGAGCGCCAAGCTTTGCTTTTGGACCCCTATTCCTGCCGGGTGTCAGACCCTATAAAAGGGTAGCCAGAGTTTCAGTTTGGAGGAGCCGGAAGCAACAGGAAGTGCAAGCGCTCGGATTCTGGAGCAGAGACTGGCGACGGAATTTGCAAGTGCTCGCGTGACGACTAAGTACGGAGGTTGATTCTCCGAGCAAGGAGCGACAGGTATAAGGTGTTGCTACGCATTGAGAATTGCTGCTTTGTGTGGTTTGTTTTGCAGGAATCTCCTGTCTCACAGGAAGGATCTTCACGGGAAAAACGGCTTCACGCCTAATTCCCTTACGGGAAAGTACGGCTTCGCGTCTAAGTCCCTCACGGGAAGGAACGGCCTTGTGCCCAAGCCCTTTACGGGAAAGCACGACCTTCGGGTCTAAGACTACAGAACGGAGGGGTTTCCTCGAGTTCTCGTACTTGTATAAGAATTCTCCCTGAATAAAAGAATACTCATAACGGGGAGGGACCACCCCATCTTCTGGTCCCCAATACTGTGTCGATCTTCTCCCTTCTCTCATGTTTTTAAAGAATTATAATTTTCAGATTTTCTAAGTGCTCGTGTACGCTCCGGTTTTGTGACAGTTTCATTCGTGAAGGTTTCCTGTATTTTAGTCAGCATCGTTATGTGATCCCTTTTACTAGGCATAACATATTGTATGTTGAGCACGTTTCTCTCATGGATGAGCACGAATATATGCGGATTGTTCATGAAAAGTTGAAAAGTTTGTGTGTGCATTCCATGTCTCTTCCTTGGCATGACACAATTTCCGAACGAGCACATGATAGTATGAGCACCAAGCATGGGCATTTCCATTGTGATTTGCCACAGTTGATTGATTTCGATCAAACAGAAAAGACTCGACCTAATTGTTTGCATGTGTTTGATGAACGGGTTGCCACTCCATCTCTATGTTCGTCTACATTGCATACACAATCTTTAGAGAAGACAATATTTTTTTTCTTCACTTTACATGGAATGGGTATGTTCATGGTTTTGTGTTGGAGATGGCTTCAGGAATTTTCAGCCATGGAGATTCTTGAAGATGGAAGAAGCACGACTCTAGACAAAGTTGAAGCAAGAAAGGAGATTCAGAAGACTTTGAGTCGCTTTCGGCGCGCCCCAGAGAAGCAAGCGTTGCAGACCTTTATGAAGTTCAAGTACCGCTCGACCCACACAGCAGAGTGGTCCGGCGAAGAGTCCCTTCCAGGATTCCGAATGCTGTTGGCGATCTCCCTCGACGCCATACAGTTCGGTACCAGTACCTCACTTTGAAAAGGAGGGGATGTCACGTGACACATCCCAACCCTATGTGTCCGTGGACAAGCTACACCACAGCAGGATTCAGTCAGTCCGATCAGTTTAGAATAGCAGTGATCTGGCACTTTTGTGAGTCTATTCGTAAACCATGCATGCCCAGTCACTTAGCATAGATGCATATCCTCCGGTTGCACACAGCATGATCATCGGAATTCCCATCAGAACCCATTCGCATCAGTTAGGGGAATTTTCCAGTGCATTTAGCCTATTTTCCTATTTATTGGGATTTTCGCTTATTATTTTTAAGTGACTTTCCTACAAAAGTAGGTAGGGCAATTTTGCTAAGTTAATATAGAAGCAAACCAAAGTTCACACTTTCTGGCAGAAGAGGCAGCAAGGGCTTCCCGCTCAACAAGCAACTTCTCAGCAGTACCCCCAGCACCCCCAACGTTTTGGATTCCATCCTCGCCAGGACAGTTCCCACCATTGGCGTTTGCACCTTGCAGACATCGCCATAGATCCAGGTCCCTCATCCCTTGCAGGATCGCCTCCCTAGCAGACGTCAGCCCTGGCGTTTTTCCCTCAGCAAACCATATCAGCCAGCGTTTTTCCCACAAAAACGCCAGCCTACCAAATGCAGATCTCAGCGTTTTTGACCAGCAGAATCTCAGCTTTCCAGCGTTTTTCAGCATGAGCAAAAACGCAGATTTCAGCCATTAGAAAACGCAGGTTTTCAGCAGTTAGAATCATAGCAGATTCCCCCATTCAGTTGCAGACGATCCCCCAAGTTTAGCCCAAGAAAACGCAGCCAAAAACTGTCATTTTCAGCCTTGAAACAGTCCAAGAAATTCAGCATAAAGTAGATCCCAGATTTCAGCCCAAGTCGCCGTCGTCGTCATCGGCATAGTCCCATTGCATCAATCCATTGCATTAGCATTGTACACCTTTGTGCAATCAAAGATTAGACCACTCTCGCCGAAGAGAGTTGGGCCTTCGGAGGAGGGTTTTACAACCTCTCGGCTGTCGTATCTCTTCTCTCTCATTCTCTCAGTCTCATTCACTTTCATTCACAATCCACTCACTTTGTTCGTGATCATAGCACTCTCCATAAGACGGAAAGCTCTCTCTTTCCCTAAAGAACTAAAAGGAACCTTGAGCAATAAAGATCACTAATCTCGAGAAAATACAACATTCATTCCGCTGCACCTTACAATGGGTCCATGTGTGAGTAGGTACTTAAGCTTTTCAAAAGCTTCCTTCTGCTTAACCCCCCATAAAAAATATATCTTTTTCTTTGTGAGATCATGGAGAGGTGCAACTACAAGGACAAAATGGAGAATAAAACGTCTGTAGTAGGAACGGAGGCCGAGGAAACTTTGGGCTTTCCGCGTTCCCCGTTCCAATTTCCCATTACGGGTAACTATGCACCATGGAAACTAGGAAGCACCTACACTGGCATGGATTCACAACACATGTCAACCAATGCACTTAAAGAAAAGAGCTTCCACACTCAACAAATGACTCTTCAAAACCACAGTTTTGAAGTGTAGATACACCATCAAACAAGAGAGCTTCCACAACCTACCATACACCAAACTACCTTTGAGCTGCCATATCCTGTATGCTGGGGAAATATATCGTATCTTTTAAACTGTAGATGGAATGTTGTCAAGCCTCAAAAATTCTCTGCATTTTTTTGCAACAAAAGTTTTGAAGACCACAAATTTCAAATCTATACACCTCTATGTGAAAAATTGGCGCGAACAGCAAGCTACCATGGCACTACCACACGTAAGCAAGGCTAATCGAGGGTAAAAAACTGCATCAGAATGCATGGAAAACCTGCAAAATTTTGATATTTGACTGAAATTTTTCATGTTTGTGCATGAGTTTAAGTTATATACAAGTGACACTTCAAAAAACTCACTTACGAGCACTAAAGACAACCCGACAGCTGGCACTACACTAGCGACTTGCACTGCATGTACATGTGCTTGCTAAATCAAGCTTAAAAACCCACAAAACAAAATCTCACACACCCTTTTGACACCGGCTTCATGTCCATATGTACAAATTTACAGAAAAAGGAGAGTTCGAAATGCATGCAACAACATGAACACATGTCCATGTCCAAAAACAATCGTATGTTTGTCAATGTGAGAGTAAAGTTAACCGTTATGATGTGAGAGGTTATAAATATGGAGAAATTTTGATAGAGTTTTCCAAAGTACGAGAAGCATGGAGTCAATGCATACCGTCGTATAGGCTCTAGCGGTGTGCGAAAACATGTATCCCTTCTAGAGTAAGCATGCATACGCTGAAGGTATCTTATAAAGACTTGCACTACTTTGTGATGCATCATGTTAGTGTCAATCATGCCATAGATGATAATCCCAACTGCAACACTCCCACTGCAGCTGCTATATCAGGTCTCAATACTAAGAGATCATACATGAGAGTCCCGAAGATTGATTACCTCTTAGTGTCATACATGAGAGTCCCGAAGGATGATGACAAACGTATAATCTTTGTCAACACTAGGAGGTCATAAATGAGAGTCTCAAAGGATGATGAAAAACATGTAGTCTTTGTCATCATATCCATGGCAATCGCATCAATGCTATGTGCAATGAACTCTGCCAATCTATTCGCAATAGGTATCACAACGCTCACTGCATCACCAGCAGAACTATTCATGCATGGACATCAATCCTGACTTCAAGGTAGGCATCACTCCCTCATCCATAGGGATTGTATCCACATGTCGTGTCATCCCCATATCAGCCTCTAGCATAAGCATGTCAAGTAGATGAGTCTGGAGACAATCTATATGCCAAAACCGTGAAAGAACCTCCACTTGTAGTGCCGATGTGTGAGACTCCGCCTCCAAGTGAGTGTGTGCTCTAAAATTGCCTCTCAAGAGACCACTGCAAGGGCATGTAAACACCTCCAGGCTTCTTTACTAATATATACCAAACACCTCAAAGATCAAGCTTTGCATAAGCTTAAATCGCCTCTCAAGAGACTGTTGTGAGGCTGTGTAAATGCCTTCGTGCTTCTTTATTCAAATCTATCAAAAAACTCAAACCTCAAGCTCTGCACAAGCTTAAATTGCATCTTCAATCTCAAAATTTATACACCAAACTTCTAGCACTTGCCGTGCTTTCAAAAGTGCATCATACTTGCACATTGCGTGAAATATAAAACCTAAAATTTCTTGTATACAATCAGTTTGATTTGAATATCAAAAAACAATGAAGAATTCGTCAAAAAGTTTCTTCTGCAAAGTTGTAGATCACGTTGAAACAGAGGAGTGTAGCACACAAATTTTTTAGATTTGCAATTTACAAGGAGAAAATAAATCTGCAAAAAACTAGTGTTGCACATGCACAGTTTTTAGGACACATTCACCTACACACTATCTTCCACACTCTCTTTTAAGCTTCCACAAAAGCATACATCACTCTCAACTAAGCTCTTAAGCTCCAATTGTGCTCTCACAAAGCTTCCAAGATTTCTTGATCTCTTCACTGCCGAGAATAAGCAAGCTATCGCCTCAGAGATCTCGATGCTCGCATGCTCTCCACCATCATCGTGCGCTCATATACCAGTTGAAGGGTGTGCAAATGCGGTGCGCATACACACACGGAGACGGAGAGAGAGAGAGAGAGAGAGAGAGAGAGAGAGAGAGAGAGAGGTAGGAGACACAGATTGTGGGTGGAGCAACTCACCGCAATGTGAACGAGCCCCTTATTCTTCCATCTAGTAAAGAATAAGGTGTGTATACAAATGAAGACATCTAGTCAAGGTAAGAGGCACACTGCTTTTACCCCAACAAAGACAATATAGTGATTTTGATGTTTCTAAACGTCATGTTTTTTAGCTTCCTTTTGCTAAAAGCTCCCATGCTCTGGAGCTTGCACAACCGCTACATGCAACATTTCCCCAACCCCTAAATATCCCTTGGTGACTTGTTGTTAATCATCATGCTCTGCCTCTCCCTCCTACTCCAGTACAAGAACCAATAAGAGATGTAACCAATATACAACACCTCTAGCTTCCAACTAGTGTTCTACCTTGGGAGTACGACATCATCAAGCTCCAAGGTCTTATAGTGCAGCAATAGAAGCACGACATTTTGGTCTTCAACATAAAGAGATGTTTTAGAAAACTAAGTCTTTGACTTTTTGGTTAGGAAACACTTGATGCCATGAATCGACGATGATTACACAAGATGGTCAGTGAAAGGTCTTATTGTTGTAGGCTATTATCGATGTCCCATGCTTTCATTAGTCACTTTTTTAAGGAGGAAACCTACGCTTTCCATCCATTACTTGCTTGATACAAGGATACCAAGAAATTACTTAACCGAAGACGCGCTCGAATCCTTGGTAATGGATCATAACCTCCACTTCTCGTGGCGTATGCTTCTATTCCAATCAACATACATTGATAAAAATTTGATATCAATCGTTGCCCACGAGAGAGCATTTTTAGCAACGTGAACATCATTCAATCAGACCTACTTGTCGCCATGAATGCAATTGTTGTGTTAGATTATGGTGAGGCAAAGGAGGTTTCAATGCATTAGGGCTTGATGTTATTTGTTCCCTCTGCGAATCCAGCTTCCCAAACCAATCAACTTAGATATTTTGCATCCACCGAGTTTTTCATTATGCCTCTTTTGTAACTGTCCATTAAAATTAACGTACTAATTTGTGAGGTAGTAAACATTTTGAAAACTGCAAGTCCTATTTGTTGGTAGTGTTCTAAGGAATTAGGTCAATTTTAATACTTTTACGTATCTTTGCATGTTTTGATTCTAGATTGGCTCATTCTAAGTTTTACTACTAGCATACTTCTCAACTTGAATTGCAAGGAATTGTACAATTTGCTATGTTCTCTCTCTCTCTCTCTCTCTCTCTCTCTCTCTCTCTCTCTCTCTCTCTCTCTCTCTCTCTCTCTCCTTCCTTTCACTAATGATACAAAAATCTTTGGAGAACAACAGGCTAATAGAACATAATTCTAATGATATTCGAGTCTAAAACCTTGCTCATTAGTGCCTTGCACTACCTTACCTAAGCTATCTCTCAAGCTCTGTACCAAGACAGAGAGAGGAGAAAAAAATGAACATAAAGAGCAACAAGTGTGTGTCATGAGGTATAATGGAAGGTGGATGCAAGGAGGTTGATAGTCTAATGCTAGCTTGAAGAGAGAGTAAGGAAACAGATAATTGGGAGAGAGAGAGGCAACCTTCCCGTCTTGCCCTTAATCCCTCCTAACACAATGCCTTTCCAAGTCCATGGAGTATCCTTTTCCTTGCTCTCTAACTTTCAAGCCATCACAAACTATCAATCTCCTTGTATCCACCTTCCTATATACCTCGTGATGCACACTTGTTTTTCTTTATGTTCATTTTGTATGCTTCTCTCTTTGTCTTTTGACAAAGCTTGAGAGTCAACTTATGTACGGTAGTGCAAGACAATAGTGAGCAAAGTCCTATAATATAATATCATTCAAAGTATGACCTCCACTAGTTTCCTGTTGTACTTGTACTTGTACTTGTATCAGGTCATCTCCAATAATTTAAGTATCGTTATCAATAGTAGCTAGAGAGAGAGAGAGTCCATCCTTTTAAAAACATAGCAAAGTGTATAATTCCTTGCAGTTCAAAGCTAAGAAGTATGCAAGTAGTAAAACTTAGAATCACACCAATCTAAAATCAGAACATATAAAGATACATAAAAGTATTGGCTTTATCTTATAAGTGAGCTAATTTCCTAGTATAGAGCCAACAAAGTGGACGTACAAATTTTACAACCTACGAATTAATAAGAAACTTTACCTAGAGGGTTGCAAAAGGGGCACGATGAAAAGCTCAATGGCTACAAATTGTCTAAACTAACTGGCTTAAGGAGCTAGATTTGGAGAAGGCACAAATAACATCGGACCGTGATGCATTGAGACCTTCATAATCTAACATAACAATTGCATTTATGGTGGCAAGTAGGTTTGACACAATGGTGTTCTCATTGCTGAAATGGCTCTCATGCAAGCATCGATTGATATCAAAGTTGTATCTATGTATGCTTACTTGAATAGTAGCATATGCGAAGAATTGGAGCTTATGACCCGCTGCCAAGGCTTTGAGAACGTCTTTGGTTAAGTAAGTGTTTGGTACCCTTGTATCAAGCAAGTAATGGATGGAAAACCTAAGGCCCCTACTTAAGAAAGTGGCTAATGAAAGCACGGGACGTCGATGATATCCTACAACAATAGCACCCTTCACCAACCATCTTGTGTAGTCATTGCAAATCCATAGCATCAAGTATTTCCTATCCAAGAGGTCAGAGACTTTGGTTGTCTAGAATATCCCTCCTTATGTCAGAGACCAAAATTTCGTGCTCTCATGGATGCACTATAGGACATTTTGGTTGTATGATATCATAGTCCCAAGGTAGAACGTTAGCTTGAAGCTGAAGATCGCATCTCTTGGCTGCATCTCTTGTCAATTCTTGTCCTAGAGTAGGAGGGAAAGAAAGAGCATGTTAATCAACAACAATAGGTAGACGAGGAATATTCAAGGGCAGGGCAACCACTGCAAGTTTGAAGCTGAAGATCGCGTCTCTTGGCTGCATCTCTTGTCAATTCTTGTCCTAGAGTAGGAGGGAAAGAAAGAGCATGTTAATCAACAACAATAGGTAGACAAGGAATATTCAAGGGCAGGGCAACCACTGCAAGTAGCAATTGAGCAAGCTCAAGAGGATGGGAAATTTCAGTAATAAGAAGCTCAAAATCATGACATTGAGAACATAGTTACCCGAAACGGGAAATTGGAACGGGGAACGTGGAACGGCAAGATGCATGAAATAACATTTCTTGTTTCGGACTCTCACGTTTGAAACATAGAACGGGGATCCGGAACAGGAAATTGAGATGGGAACGGGGAACGGAGACCTGAAAAATGGCCATTCCCTGTAACTATGGTTGAGAAACATTGAGATCATCAAAAGCGTTAGGCCCTACACCAAGGATATATTCAACTCCAGAGGTGGCCGAGGTTGGGTTTTTGTAGTATACTCCCTTTGCACTCCTAAAGAAGCACAGAAGAGAAGACAATATAGATATGGCTCCAAAATATGGTTTTGAGAGTTAAAGATGGCTCTAACAGCCAGGCTCAGAAAATGACCGGTCGGACACATGCTAAAGTGTCCGTCCATGCAATCTACATGATGTGCGATGGGTGTAACTCAAACAATCAGAGGGTCTCAGGGTATGAAGCTACTCTTAAGTGCCTAGACATGCACGGCCCGCGTACAAGCTTACAAGATTGCCAAAACACTTCTTAGGCTACCTAAACCCTAGAAGAAGGAACAGCTTGTCCACATGCACATAGGGTTAGATGTGCACGTGACATGTTTTGGCCTCCCTCCTCTACTCATGGTTTTGGACTTTGTAGCCTACACTCCTCCATGTTTTTGGCTTGCTTCTACGGTTCTAGAGTCCATCATTGGCTAGAGCCTACTTTATTACTTTGAGCCTCCATTCTCCACTTTTCATTCTTGGTCTACGTGCCATTGGCCACTCACATTTGTCTAGTCATGACTCATTGATGCCCTATGGTCGTTGGAACTCTAAAAGACAAACTTCTATGGTGTTTGAAGTTTCTATAGTTTTGTGTTCCTTTAAATTATTTAAACCTTTTGAGTGTCATATGCAGGCTTTAAATAGTCATATGTAGGCTGTTTTAGTGTGCCGTATGGTCTTCCACATGAGGAATTCGCAAGGGAGTCTAGCCCGCACCTATTCCGTATTTCTGTACCCATCCACGTCCGACATTTGGTTGACGTATAAAAAAACTATGATCAGCATCAGTTCGATTTTGACACTAATTTTCTAATTACTAAGCAAAGACGTGCTTTATTTTTTGAAAATATTTGCAGAAAGAAAAGAATAAAAATGATACTTTTTCTACATAATGCACATGTTGCAGACCGCTGTACCTGAATTTTGTCAACTAAAATAAAGTGGATTAGAATAGCACACAAATCTTACCATACACTCAGATGAAAAATCACTTTTCAGTTAGTCACATACATATGTTCCTTGCCAAAGAACTTTGTACACTTGCTTACCCTTAATATAAGTTAATTACTGCCCAAAGGCATAACAACTAAACATGCCGCTTCCTTTCAAGCTTCACAGCTAATGTAAAAATACACACCCCCCGACGCAACCATAAAGAGAGCCCAAACTTGCAAGACACTTCACAATGCTTCTATTAAACTTTTTTTTTTTTTAACCAAAAAATTCGTACTACAGTTCGGTCAAATTTAATGGCGATTTGTGCAGAATAGTCAAAGCCCAGAAGAACTTTAATTTCCAATCGTTCTCACAAGTTCACTTTCATCCAACAAAAACCCTGAAGCGGAGTAAAACTCTACGTGGCACGAGTCCTTTAATATAACCATTGGAAACAAAGATTAATTCAGACTGTTGATGTCTGAGGCAAGAAAATTGAACGCTCAAACCCCAAAAACCTTTTCTGACCTACCAAGCCAGGAGACACAAAGGGGGGAAACTGGTTACTTGTTGACAGCCAAAGCCTCATATTCATGGGCTTAGTAAAATTACCCTCTACAACAGGTTTAATCAAAAAATGAACAAAGAACTTCCCAAATACACTCACTTAGACATACATGATCACTTGAAAAAAAAAATTAGACCAAAGAAGCAGGCAGCTAAATAGTAGCCCTAAAGCAAGCAGAACTACAAGAAACTTAACCAACTCAACAGATCGAATACAAAAACTAGAAGAAAAGAAGCACCTGAGCATAAGAGGGATGAGAGGCAGACTTTGAGGAGCTTCTTTGCTTCTTTGTCTTCTCTGGGGGTGTTGTTGCCTGTGTGGATGCAGGGACACTCTCGGGCTGAGAGGCAGGGGTAGAAGTCTCATTCTCTTGCTGTGCAAGTGCACTCTCAGGCTTAGCGGCATCCTCAATTTCTTTCTCCTGCTGCTTCTCCTCAGTCTTCTCCGGCTCCACAGCAGTCTCATCCTCAGTTTTCTTCTCACCTTCAGTTGATGCATCGATGGTTTCCTTCTCCACCGCAGGCTGAGTAGATGCATCGTTGGTTTCCTTCTCATCGGCATCCTCTTTAGGAAGCTCAATTGTCTCAGCTGTTGCATCTTCGTTCTCCTTCTCAATTGTCACATCTCCGTTCACCTTCTCAGATGTCGCATCTCCATTTTCCTTTTCAGACTGCACAGGTGCAGCCTCCTCCTTCTCTGGCTCCGGGCCATTTTCAGTCATGACAACATCCTCCGTCGTGCCTTTGAGCTTGGGATCGGTACCCACAGCTTCATCAGAAGCAGCAGGAGTAGCAGGAGAAGGAGGGGTAGCGGAGGGCGCCTCATGCACATCAGAAGCAGCAACAGGGGCAGCTTCTGCGGACGCCATAGCTACGAGTACAAGGAAATTGGCACAAACTTTACCTGCAGAAACGCCCAAAACGCAACTCGCTGACACGGGACGCCGAGAGATAGAAAGTGGAGACCAGTGATGACGATAAGTTCTATATCTGGAGGTAAAGCGATCGTGGTAAAGCCCATTTTGTCTCGGGATGCGTAGCGTTTGAAATGTCAAAGTGAAATCATGAACATGATTGTGCAGTGTACACACACATGTCACATAGGCTACACATAGCCTAGCCTGCCAACTTGCTAAGGCCGAGATGGCCAGAGAACCCCTCAGCACTAAGTAACACCCACATTTATTAAAGGGGGGTAAAGGGATCGACGATCCACGACACTAAGTGACACATAACATTAAAGAGGGGGGGTAAGGGGATCGACGGCGCGGAAGTGGATACGGGGAGCCCGAGGCAGATTAAACCCGGACGCGCGGTAAGTCAACGCGAAAAGGAACCCGGACGGTGACTCGATTTGAACCCAAGGCCTCGTTGCCCAGATTGTGTCGCATGGGGTAACTATCCCACCCGCGCGCACATGTTGTACCCATGGTCCGGGTTTTTGGGGTTTTATTATTAAAACATAGGCGCTAGCCGGGTTTAATATGTGGCCGGGTTTAGTTTTTAAGTGCCCATCTACGGCTGCAACCTCTCCGATTTTCGTGCGCGCACTTCTCTGCCCTCGATCCCCTTACCCCCCCCCTCTTTAATACTATGTGTTATTTAGTCCTGAGGACGATCCACGATGGGGAAGTCCACGCACGAAAGCCGGGGTGATTGTAGCCGCACAAGCTATTTAAAAACTAAAACCCAGACACCTCAAAAACCTGGGCAGCCTGTGTTAACTCACAATATAGACTCATAAAAACGTGGGGGGTTACATAGCGTGCGCGCATGTGAGGTGGTTAGCCCTTGTGACACAAAATCCGGTGCACGAGGTCGTGGGTTCCAATCCGTGTCGCAAGGGGGTGGTGGAGTTCCCATGTTGCCTTGATTTTTGCGATGACCAGGCTTAGCGTGCCTCGAGATTCCACCCTTCACTTCCCAGCCGTTGATCCCACACCCCCCTTAATAAATGCACGGTGTCACTTAGTGTCAAGGCGAGAACCTGGCAGCAATGAAGTTGTTTGAACGTAATAACAATACTCCTTGACCACTTTCACAGAAATCGGCGGCAATTCGTGTTTTGCAATTGAACAACAAAGATGGTTGGTCCATGAAGGTATTCTACTACGCTATTGGGTCACGTCACAATTCAACGAATGAGAGCTTGCCACTACAGATTGACGTCCTACCCCATGTTATGCCGCCATCCCCAATTTAGGAGCTCTTCCCCCCAACCCCTAAATGACCTTATAAGATGAGTGCCAACAAAGATCCTTTTAGTGTGTAGCTTTCGGAATCATGGGTGCTAGCAGCAATCCATGGTAGCTCAAACCTCGCACTCTGTAAACGTGTCGTTTCGTCAATGTGGGGGGTGGTTGAGGCATCCTCGACGAAAAAGTTGCATTAAGGTGACAATTCGTTGCATGAGAGGGTATGGGGAGCACGCTTCACATTTTGAGGATCCTCCATTTTTACCTTTACAAGGCTTATGGGGAAGCCCTCTAAGAGTGCTCCCATATAAGTGGGCCAATGGGCGAAATAACTAGAGGGGTCCCTCAAGTATAATTCACACAAACATGGGTGGAGGTTGGACAGGTGGGATAAAGGGCCCATCTCAATTGAGGGCCCCGACCTCAATTGGCGCCATGGATTATGTCAAGAAATTAATCTCAGGTACCCAAGATTACTTTAGCCTCGCGACAAATTTGCATGTCAAAACTTGATGTGAGCGCCTATACTTCATGAAACTGTGTGTGGGCATCATGGTTGGAGCATGTTCCTCTCAATGCCAAGGTTGTGGCTTCAATCCTCGGAGAGGGAAGAGGGGCCAGTAGTTTCTAATACGATCTCAAGTGTTCGGGTAAAGGCTTGTGGCCGCTTGCCCATGACGAAGACCCTCCACCTACTAACTCACCAACACTATTTTACCATTCTCATATATAAAATAAAAGCAACACACACACACACTCCTTATAGTGTGTTGTTATTCTTCCCTTCTTCTTCCCCTTCTGTATGCACGCACATAGGCACACTGCCTACCTCACAATTGGTATTAGAGTGGGTTCGACAATTCTCGATAGCCTTGGCGTGCATGAAAGCTTCCTATCAAGCTAGAGGATTGGCAAGCAAGCAAAACAAATTTTTTGTTTTTTTTTTTTGTCATATCCACAACAAATGTTTTCCTAAGCTTTTGGGGAGATCAAAGCCTTGGAGGGTGTGAGCTTGCAAAGGTTGCAATATGCTTCAACCTTAGAAAATTGAGATTTCTTTATGAGAAATTGAAAGATGAAGCTAGGAAGAAATGGGAGAATTTTGAACCTTGGAATGCTAAGGCTTGGAGCGTTAACCATTGCTGGACTTCAACCTTAGGAAATTGAAGTTTGAAATACTAAAGCTCGGAGGAATTAAACAGAGCTGAAGAGCTGTAGGGCATTTTTTTCTTACAAAGGTGAAAGTTGTGTGCATACACACGAATTCTTGTGTGTGTGGGCTTCGCATCCGGCAAAGCAATGCAGTAAAATGAGCGTGGTGTATGTGTAGCACACACACACACAAAATTTCTTGTGTGTGGATTTTGCATCAGCAAGGGAGTGCGGCAACGTGAGTGATAGTGTGTATAACACACACACACACACACACACACAATCGGATTTTGAGCTTCAATATATATATATATATATATATATATATGTAGATAGAGAGAGAGAGAGAGAGATTTCTCTTTAGTTTATCATTGTCCCCGACTCACCTTATGATTTTCACATCCCCCTACCAGGACGTCAGGGATGTCACCTAAGAAAAATGTAGCCTATCATGTGAATTCAACAGAAGGGTATTTAAAGTTCTTAAAACTTGTCATAATAATCAATATCTAATTCTCCTGAATGATTTTCTCATGTTAAACTGATCATTTAATATGGGGAAGTGCCAGGGGAGAAAAAGCTAGAATATTGGTTAAGCTAGCAGACCGGCCACATTAGGGATTCAAAGGAGGGAAAATAGGGATCCAAAGGAGAGGGCATCTGCAAAAGAGCAATGTGCAACAATGGGCTTAAAAGACCCTAAGGTTCATTCCATTAAGACTTCCAAAATGCTAAGGTTCCAAAATTCAAAGGTTGTGTCCAAAGGTCAAAAGCCTAGGGAAATTGGATGCTTTGTGTGTGTCCCAAAAGTCTTTCTCAAGCCCTACAAAGGAGGGGGCGAGCCCAAGAAGTAGGGGATGAGAGAGAAACTCACACACATACACACACAAGCTTCCTTTGTACACAAGGGGAAAGAGGGACACATGTCAGCTCCCTAGCCCGAATGCCTACAAGGTGTACTCAAATCCTATTGGATGGCCTTGGAGGTGGACCAATGAGAATTAGGCTAGAGTAAGTCTAATTTAATTAATTTAAAAACACTTAATAAAAGAACCAATAAGAATTAAGCTCTCTAGATGACTATTGGACAGTCTCCCTCGGGATCCAATGAGCATTCAACAGCCCAATGGCTTGCCTGATTCCTATTGGCCAGGAGACAAAGGGATCCAATGAGAGTTTAATTGCATTAATTAATTAGCAAAATCTCTCACAAAAGGGGAAAGGGGTAACACATGTCCGAAGGCTATCACTTATGCTGCTTAATTTCCATTGGTTGAGCCTGGAGAGGTCTAATAGGGAGAGAGAGCATGAGCAAATAGCAAGGGGGGTCGATCAAGAGAGAGAGGGGACTGATTTTTCAAAGACATTATTCACTTACACACTCACACAATCTATGTGTAGAGTAAGAAGACTCTCTCTCTCTTCTCAAGCTTTAATGGAAAACTTATCACCTACTCCAAGCTTGTGAGAAGGGAGGCCTACACCACCAACTCTTTGGAGGGGGAACCGGCTCCATGCAAATCCGGTCCTCAAATGTTGTTATTCTCATTAGGAATCTATTCTAATGAAATGCTCACTATGTACATGCTATTTTTTGCTACAAACAAGTTACTAGACCATTAAATGTTACAAAACTTATAGAAATATATATATACAAAAGGATGCTCTTTTTTTCAAATTTGAAAAAACTTACAAATTTTGAAAGAAAATGGTACATTATATTCCTAAAAATTTTCACAGATAAGGGGTTTTGCAAACATGTATTGAAAGACATGTGGGTAGGCACATGTTATGCATGGTGAGATAGTAAAGTCAACACACATCTATTTAAGCCATGGTACATTTGGCACTTTCTCGACTAGCAAATGGGTGTGCTTACCCATCCTAGGTCCATGGCACTGGCATTGAAGATGACAAGGCCAAAAGGCCCATCTAAACCAGACACAAAAACACAAGATTTTGAATAACCAAAAGGATGCCTAGGACAAGATTAAAGGCAAAGTAAAGATTACATCTAGGAAACATGAAGGTAAGCAAGCAAGAGGGTTAGCTAAACTGGCAAGCCAGATTTCGTACACCACTACCATAGTGCCACTACCAAGTAGCACTTTGGATACAATTATTGAGTTGTATCAAGAGCCCAACAAGCCAACCTAGATGAAGCCCACTCAGCCAGAAACAGCACGCCAAATAGCAGCTAGCACCAGCAGAATGCAAGGAACCACAACCACCACTCTTGTTTTTAAATGTCTCCCCGCAAGTTTTCAAAAACCACATCATGTGGGAAAACGAAAGCTTTGACACCTCAAGACAATTGGCCCTACCCTATGTTGCTCGGGTCATGAAGTTCTTGATAGTAATAAGATTGATGTCGGGCTCCTTGGAAGATGGTTATATTACCACTATACAGATAAGGCTAGAACCCTATTGTCAATGCAGTGGCCTAGATATTTAAGTATAAGGTAAAAAGGAGTTTATTGAACTTGTCCATGTAAAGAAGTATCAATGTGAAGTCGACAACCTCTTTATGGTAGCCCTTTCTTTAAAGTTGCATTTATGCCAGATGTCCTCCTCTCGTTGGATACACAAGGCTATTCTTTTAGAATGGCCTAAAACATTCTTTTAGGTAAAAGAACATTAGCCTCTTAAGATTTTATTGAGATAATTTTTTCAACAAAAAAAAAAAATCCTTGTTGCACTGGTAAGAAGAACGGCTATTTTCTGCAATGCTTCAACACAATATAAGGCTCCCAAACAATCCTGTCCAATGCTTCAAAAAAAAAAGCAACTTTTGACCTTCACATAGAAATAAGCAAAAAGACAAAGTAGAACTTTAATCCATTCTTTGAGAGCTTGAGCTTAGAATGAGCGGTTACTCTCGATTTAGCAAACGAAGCAAAAAATACTAGATACATCCCCTTCAAATCAGGGAAGGACCTTACATGAGATGATGATCTCTCTGATTAAAGAATATGAGGCTGCAGCATAGAGCAGCATAACAAATTGGAGAGTGACAGGCCGACCAATTGAGCCAGACTAATTATCTCCAAGGTCACAACAGCGTTCAAAAATGGGCTGCGGTGACATGGGAGAAGCTGCTCTCTCCACTAGGGACACAAGGTCACTTACAAAAAAAAAAAATTGTTCATGAGAGTCTTATGACAACTGCGCTAGCTGCTGCTTTCCTTTACAAACAGTGGACTTTTTCAAGTATTTTCTTCAAAAGCCAAACTGCAAGCACACGTATTTTCTATTCATTTGATCTCTTCAAAAGTCCCTTCAGGAAATTCCAGTAATAAAGCTGTTACCGCCTTCTTTACTCGTTCTGCATTCTGCATTTGGTGGAAACCATCATTCATAAGTCTCACACACACACACACACTATTTACGTACATACGTCTCTCTCTCTCTCTCTCTCTCTCTCTCTCTCTCTCTCTCTCTATATATATATATATATATATATATATATATATATATATATATATATATATATATATATATATATATATATATAACCCTGAAAGAAACATATATAGGTTTGTTAAACCACTGTCGCCAAAGACCCCCAATACAACTCATGCTTTACTCGCCGTCATGCAAGAGCGAGCTTATGAAAAGACATTTCATTAACACTGATGTGTACTTTGAATAATCCCCTTCTACTCCACTTCTTTGAGACAAAAAATATAACAAAACACCCTAGCTTTCTGAGCGATGCAAAACGAACGTCAAACTACTGAAATCATTCAGATAAGAGTGAATAATCAAGCAAGATGCAAAAGACTCAAGATTCATGGTTTGCATACATAAGCAGATGTATATGTGGATGCAACCAAAGAAAGATGCAAAAGACTCATAGTTTGCATACATAAAGCAGGATGCATATGCCGATGCAACCAAGCATGTTCAGAAAGTGAGAATGTCCGATGTTCAATGTAATGAAGATGTACAAGCTACTGCAGCCAAGGCTCATAACGCCACCACAATCTATGCCATAGCCAAAGGAGGTAAGGAGCTCGGGTTCACCATCCAGCTAGAGAGTGCACTTGCACCACACTGCATAATATAAGACTTGAGGCCTGGCTATATAATGTGGCCTCCCTGTCCACACTAGCCCGCCCATTGTACTCTCCCCAATCCCCCACCGGACAAGAAACGTGCAAAGATCAACAGCAAAAAGCTTCAGCCAATCAGATTATCATTGTGCCTATAAAAATACATGAATAAGAAGAATGATACCGTAATCGTTCTTGTACATAACATATGAAATAACAAACAGAAATCACCAAAAAGAGAGAAACAAAGAAAGCTCGAGGAGAACAGATGGAAATCATAAGAATTATAACATACTATCAGGCACAACAAGTGTAACACAAAAGGGACAACAACATGACAAGAACCTCATAAGGGATCCTGAAAGGTGTAGTTACTTTACAACATCATCTTCAGACATAATACTAACCTTGCCAACAATCGTTAAAACTAAATGATTTTGACCATCCGACCTCATAGTTCTGTTCTTAACCTGCCGTGACTCACGATAACAACCTGTTCAAAGACAATTGCTCATCCTTCCCGTTTGAACAAATTGGCAAAAAATAAGAGAAGGAAAACAAGAACATGAGAGAAGCAATATATGAACAGACCTATTGAGAGATCTGGAAAGTCTGTGTCTATCCTTGCAAATGGACCTGCAAGTTCCAGCTGCAAAAAAAGAGTAACTTCTCCTTATCAACAAACATATTGTGATACAAATACATGAACCACAAATAACCATTACATTCATCTTCCAAATAATACAATATTGTTTTGCTTCCAAATTTAGCATATTTATTTGGCTGTGCGCACACACTCTCTACTTGTTGCATCTTTATATATAAAAAGATGCAAAGCTTTGTTGCCATACCTCTGGAATTGTTGTGCGTAGCCTAACAGATGTGAATTGCTGCTTGCCCTCAAACATTTCTGTATCCTTGCTCAATTCCACTAAGCAATGCCACTGCAAATCCAGCTCAGCAACCGTCGTGCCAGATAAAACAAACACATTTTTGCATTTAATCTGAACAAAAGTAAATATGGTCAAAAAGAGGGTGCAAATAAAGGAGCACTTTCACCACAAAAAAAAAAAAAAGTTGACATACATAAGTCTCTATCTTGAAGTGATTATATTAAACAGGAAAAAGGGGTGACAACAACAAAAAAGTGAACAAAAGGTAAACTGACTTTCTATCACATTCCATTTTTGTCCCATTCTTGAGAATTGCATTGTACTTGCATTGCAGAAATTCAATTTTCTTACATACGTGCATCTTCAAATGAAATGGGTTTTCCTCCACAGCCGTGGCACATTCCCCCACACACAAAATTGTCACATGTTCAAGTTGCATGGGGAGTACCCGCACAAGTATATGCCTAGGCAAAGGAGTAGCCAATGTACTATCACAAATAATTTGAACCTACCTTTTTGAAATGTTACTAGACTTCTCACAATAGTTGTCTTGTCCTCCTACATCACCAATATGCTTATTTATAAGGTCAAAGTTGCACAGGCTGTAATCCCTTCAGGTAAGTGATCTGACGGGAGACTCAGACCACAATCTTCAAAACTTGGGAACACTTTATCACTTCAAACAACTTTAACTGAAATGAAACACAGAGAGAGAGAGAGAGAGAGAGAGAGAGAGAGAGATGTGGGAGCGGTATGCGCGTCCTATGCACAATTGGTGGCCCTGAACTGCCACTCTTATCGTACAAGGATTGGAGGGCTGAATCCAAGATTTGGTGCTCATGCAATCATGCGACGTCAATCTACCAGTTCTCTATGTGCAAGTGATGCCCCAGAGGGTTGCTTTTATAAGCCCAGAGGACCTACAATAATAGCAAGTCCCCAAAAAGCAGTTACTATCCAAAAACAACCCCCCTTTTCTTTTTCCTTAAAAGAGAGAAGAAAAGTGCTTTTTTTAATGTTATTTTAAATTCAGTTTTAAAGAGAGAAAACTGGTTTTTAGAGAGAATCGACATATTCTAGAGAGAGAAATTTGCGGACTCGAGAGAGAATCTGCAATAGAGAGAAAATGAGAAATTCAAGTTTCCAAACCAATGCGCATAGAGGATTCCGGCTCTAACAAAGAGATTGGCATGGACCACCTCTCTAAAGAGAGAAAGTCGGTGACTAGCCAAACGAACCAAATGATCAATTGCATCAATCACAAAGGTTACCTCCACATGAGCATCATGCTCCAAGCATGACTTCCTCTTATGCAGTAGAGGCAACGAAGTACATGAAAGTACAGTATCGTATCCCTCTTAAAAATTAATTATCGATTCACCAAGATCTTTTAGTTTGGTGTAGCCCGCTCGCACTAACAAAGCAGTAATCTCACACCAGCACATGAACATAACTGAAAAACTTTCAACACTTGAACTAGTCGCAACTAAAATGGCAAAGTTCCACTTCCAGATGTATTGGCCCTGTAGTCTAGCACCCCTATCATTATTTTTTATATTGATAAGTCCCAGAGTACCACTACCAAGGAGTCATGCTCTGCTATAAACTGACACCTTCAAGTCGAAAAGCATGCCAGGTCACCTTGTATGGATGCCACGTCAGCGCTCACAATTTCGGGCAAGTTTTACATGATTTTCATACACAAAGTCCACGTCATCACTGTACAAGCAATCCACGTCATCACATTTCGACATACCCTCCCCTTAAAAGAAGATTGATTACCCTCAATTACGGTAATCGCCCTTGACTACATTTGCAAAACAGATAGTGGACATCAAATAGCTCAATAGACATTGATTCTATGCTTACATGAATTTGACGACTCGATCCATGCACTAGCACAAAGACACTAGTCATTGAACAATCATAAAATCACATTCACCTCACTATCCCCCTCGAGGTCTTAGACATAAACCGTGATCATTATGACTTATTTAGCCATAACATCTAGAGCGCACTGATCTCTAGCAGATGTCTTGATGCACTGAATCTCATCGCTCCAAATTCACATCATCAAGACAAAATGCTACAAGCATTTCAACAATTGTAAGAGTAGGAATCATTCACTTATTACGGAATTCCTAACCACAATCCCAAAAATTCTGGTCAACTCTTACATACATCTTATAAAGTCACTTAGTAAAGTACTGTCAGCATCCCCAAAGTTTCAGAGAGAAATTGGTTAACTCTATTCTCTTCTAGGGAATTTGTGACAAAGAAGTGGACAAACCCCTCTCTCCTGCAGCACGCACGACACCATATCAACCCACTCATTCAACATGCACTTCTAGAATAATCGGAGCTGAACAAAAATCCTCAAGGTAAAGCTCCACTGTCTGTGGAGTATCTGCCACCATCCACTTTGCATCAAGAGCTGAGTAGTTGTAATGTGCAACGGAAGTGATTTATGGTGATAACTTAGGATGAGTGCTCAGTGCGTATTCAAGGTTCCTTTTACTTTCATGAGATAGATGTGCAATAGACTAGAGAAAGAAGAGAGAACAATACTGTGAGTGAAGGTTCCGTAAGTGATAAACAAAGAAGAAGACTAACACCACATGCCCCTCTCTCTATCATAGAGAGAGGTATTTGCTTTAGATTGCACAAATGCTGATACAATGGTCCTAGGTGCTGAGATGTTGATGGGATCTTGATACGGTTGCTTGAATCTGAAGGCTAGGGGCTGAAATGCATAAAAGCTAGTGGAACTGATGGAATCTACAACCGTCAACGAGGCTATGGCTGATCTGCTATGGCCGACATCGAGGGTGGGCTGAAAACTGAAAAACATTGGCTGATCTCTCACATACTGATGACTTGGCATGCCCAACTGGAAAGAACTGGCCGAGAGGACAAGAGGAACTGCACCCAGAAGATGGGCCGAGGGACCTAAGGGGTTAGGGATTAAAAAAAAATCCCTAGCCCCTACCAGCTTATGGAGCAAGAGCGAGGGGCCTAAAACCTAAATATCAAAAGCCTGAACTCTAGGCAGGGTTTCCATAAATTACGCCGACTTTGCTAACCGATTTCTCCATTTGCACTGGCTGCTGCCATCTGGCAATGTGTACAGATTTCCACAATTTGCACTGCTGTTCCTGGCAGATTTGAGCGCTAGCTTTTGGAGCCACTACTTTTTGGAGATTAGTGCTTTTAAGTGGACATCCTTGTACGTTTATAAGTGCCCAAAGGGTCACTTTCAGAGAGCATTTGGATGCAGAGTCTCGGAGAGAGTTGGACCCTCGAGAGGAGTACCTTTGTAATAATAAAGAAATATTGGAAGGGACGCCGCGTCTTGGCTTGGAACTCCGCCATGCCGTGTCGACTCTCTCTCTCTCTCTCTCTCTCTCTCTCTCTCTCTCTCTCTCTCTCTCTCTCTCTCTCCCCCCCCAAGTTCAATTCAATTATTTGCACTTTTTGTTCATGGGCTGCATTGATTTCTCGCTTATGGTGTCAAAGCCTGTAACGGTGGTATCAGAGCTCAAATCGATTCTCCTACGGAGGATCCGATCCTTTCTGTGTACACATGGGTTCTCGTGGAGAATCTAACAAAGACGACACCCCTCCGACTTTTTTGCTCGAGCTTAAGAAAAGCTGAGTCCCGCTTGGGAACAAAAGAAACCAACAAAGATTTTATCTTTTGGTGGTCCTCTGTTTCATCTTCTTATCAAGAGTTCTGTACAGTTCTTTCTACGAGTACAGTTTCCGCTTTTCTGCACTTGTTTGCCCTTTCAGCTTTCCTCCTACCTCAGAGGAAAATCAACGGCTTCACGCCATCTCAAGTAAATCTCATCAATCGGGTAATCCTTCACGTGTTTCGCAAATCTAGGTCTCTGGAGTACTTGATCAATCTTTTCACACACGTGTCAACCTGCAGTTGACGCTTGTGCTCTGCTCTTGCAAACTTCTCTGCCAAAAATTTGTCCCAAATCTTCATTCTTTTCTTCAGTTCCCGCGCCGGATTTCAACTTTTCTTTGCCTCCCCCCCGAGAGGTGTTATCTTTGTCAAATTCTCCACGAGAACCCATGTGTAATCTGGGGTTCTTTATGGCTTATGCCCTGTAAGACAAAGTGATGAAGAAAGGAGCGCGCCCGATGCGCGATGAAGAGTCGGAGTGGCTAATAAATTTGAGGAAATTCTTTCACAAAAACCTACGTGTGTTGCAAAAAGGATCGGATCCTCCGTAGAAGAAGAATCTTTCTAGGCTTTGATACCACTGTGGAAAAGAACGAACTTAAAAAACTTGCACTTCAATAACATCTGAACTGAAAGAGATGCACGACACGGGGAGTGGTGGAGTTCCAACCAAAGAGAGCACTGGCCCCAAACCTTGGTGCCCCACCCTCTCGGTATTTCTTTATATTACTTGAACTCGGTACAATGCCAGTATCACGCTCTGCACCTTCACCCAATAGAGTGCCACAGATTGAGCCCTTTGCACATGTATAAAGGCCCTTGGCCAATGAGAAGCAATTTACATGAAAAGCTTCAAACTCAAAATCATCTAGCCCTAAAAGCACTAGCACCCAAAAGCTGACAGCACGTTTTGCGGAAATCCGTACAGATGCCACGTTAGCAACGCCAACGTAAACGGGGAATTCCGTACTTGTTGCCACGTTAGCACAACCAACGTGAATTGCGGAAATCTGTTTGTACAGCTGCCACGTCATAAGCTCTCCTCGCAAGAGATTGTAAGTGTGTGCACGATTCAGCTTTATTTTATTGCCTTTTTAGGTGTCACCAGGAGGTGTATTTTTCATGTTGCCTTCCGTAAATAAGTACTAGATATTTTTATTTATTTTTATTTTTGCTTGTTTTCCCCGGAACCCTTGAAAAGGTGCAAGTGGACATTGCATGGCCAGTGTGAAACGGCTGCGGCCGAATAGGTTTCTCACAGCAGGAGTCTGTGTTGGTCAGTCTGGGACTGGTCGGGTCAGTTAGCACTGAATTCTGACGAGTATGGAAGCCTCTGTGCACCAAATGAAGTATGGGCCACTCGGAAAGTCGCTTATAACTTTATAAGTCAGTGGGAACTAGAGAATTAACTCAAAAGGGGCAAACTGGACACATGGCGGCTCCAGGCAATTTGGCCACTTCCAGCATGAAGAGGGGACGCCCAATTTGAGAGAGGAGGCTGATTTTTGAACACAAGTGACCTAAAGTGTGTGTGTGTGAGTAGTGGGTGCAGGTCTACAGCTTTAATGGAAAGCTTGCCTTCTCCTCTGTCTCATGTAGCGCGATGACTTACTCTCGTGCATCTCTCTCCCCCCTTTGGTACATATGGTAATGCCCCACTAGTTGGGCTACTCAGTTGAACATGTACAGTTCTGGGGGTTTATGCGCGTTTGCCAAGGCAAGAGCCTTCTGAACATGAGCCGGATTAGCTAATTGCTAATCCCCCACAGGTACGCACAATTCCATCACGAAAGATTGCGAGTTCGGAGAGTTTTCTCGCGTGAAAACTCGTCCAATTCACAGGGGAACTGTCCCATTGCGTGCGGGAGCCCTTGGGACACGCGTAGGCGTGTTTGCTCCGCTAAAAACGATCCGAAACAGCGAATTACAGCCTGCTGTGTTTTTCTGCAGGTTTAGGGTTTCGCACCTAATCTGCAAGGGAACCCCGGGGGAGCCTCGTGAGAACCTTGGGATGCGTGTACAGGCTTTTGGGCACCCGGCAGTGAAAAACAGGGAATTACAGCCCGCTGAAATTCTGTGACAGCTCACTAGAAAGCTTCCAGATAGCAAGGGAATCCATCCTAGACAGGTGCTTTTGACCTACAAGGGTTTTTGCGCCGTTATGCTGCCAAAACCAGGTCGAAAACCTGCGTTTTCAGCCCTCGCCAGGTTTGGACAGCTTTGTGAAAGCTTGTGCGAAGTGGTCGGATCGTCTACCTTAATTTGAATAAAGAAATACCGAAAGGGGCGCCAATCTTTGGGGCCTACAGGGTGTCGGTCTCGTGTGTCTAGTGACATTCTAGTCGCTGGACGCAACTGTGTTCTCTTCCCTTCTCAATGCTCTGTGTAAAGTTAACAGGTAATTGAAATAGTACTGCCCTCTACGTTGTACAGGCCGGTTACATGGCTCCATCGACGGGATAGTCACTTTTTCCTCAAAAAGTGCAGCGTGGATTGTTGTGGGTGAAAGCAACCCACAGCTTGTCGTTATGGCAAAGAAGAGAGACCAAGTACCTGAATAGGGATCTTCCTCACATGGCACGGAGAAAGTTCCTTCAACTCCTCAAGAAGAGGACAGGTTGTTTAGAACTCAACTGCGTTGCTGCATGGACCTGTTTCAGCAGTTGGCTAACAACCCAAGGATGCAGGAGTTCTTACAGGCTCCGACACAAGGTTTTCAGCCTACTACACAGGGCATGACTGAGCCGTTGCAGGAAAAGGAGATTTCCAATGCGCAGAGGACTCATGATGCTCGAGAGAAAGCCCATGTGGTTGAGCAACTAGCGGTGTCCAATGATCCAAAGCAACTTGCTTTAGTTCGACAGGAACCAATTGTGAATGGTCAAGGGAGTAATGAACACGCTATGCGTCAGACCCTTCCATTACCTAATACTTATCCTGGTTATTTTGGAGGTGGTTCAGTGTTTCAAGCTATGGCTGGACCTTCCACAGGTTATATGCCAGGGAATGTGTTCGGGACAATGCAAACAGGGATGGGTAACCCTATGTACGCAAACATGGGTGTCCAACCAAGTTTTCAAGGTGCCTATGGCCAGTTTCGAGTGCCTGGAACACAATTTGGTATGGCTGGTTTTTCGCAGCCATACGTACAAAATGCAGATATGACAAGGAAAACAGTTGATGCGAGTGCTGGAATGAACACTCATGGAGCACCACTGTTACAGGCACCTGTTTATGATAATGTGGCTCCTTTGAGTCAGCTGAACGATTACAAGAAAGGTGGGCAAGGAGTGAAGTTTGAAACTTTCAAAGGAACTGAGGATCAATTGAAGGCTTTGACCTTGATACAGCAGTTCGATGCAGCTTATGCTGGAGGAAACTTCACGGAATCTTCAAAGATACGCAAGGCTGCTACTTTCTTGAAAGGGAATGCGCTTCAATGGTGGACCGCATTGTTGAACCAGGGCCAAGCCCCAACAACGTGGGTCCAATTCAAACAGCTTTTTGCGCCTGCATGGTTGACAAACACTTTTGAAGTGGATGTGATGACAGAATGGCACGAGTTGAATGCTAAACAGTGTGCGAACTTGGAAGAGTACAATAAACAATTTTGGGCCGCACTATTGCCAGTCACCTGTTACAAGTTTGTGCCATTGTCAGAACAGATTGAGACGTACTATTGCGGATTGCCCAAGAAAATCACAGACTACTGCACAAAGACTACTGTCATGAATATGTTTCAGTTGATAGAGGATGCAAGAGTGGCCAACAATCTGTCGAAGGGAGATTCCGATGGATTTAATAGCCACAAGAAAGGGTCCCAGGGCAAACAGTTTTCAGCCAAGGGCAATGTTGCAGTAAAGCCTTCTGAGCCTCCCACAAAGAAGCCCTCCACTGAAGAAGGTGATACGTCCAAGAAGCACTCTAAGTCTTCTTCGGGACGAGGACAAGGACAAAAGAGGTATTTTTCTGGCAAAACTTTTCAAGAACGGAAAGCTCTTAGGGAGGCCAAGAAATGCAACATTTGTCAACAGGAAGGACATTTTGCAAATGAATGCCCACAGAAGAAGTCACACGATAAGGATGACAAGTCAGACCATAAAGGGAAGAAGCCAAAGCCAAGTGCAGGACTTGTTCCAGATTTGGTTGGAGACCAGCCAAACACAGATGCCACGCAGCTGTGCAAGCTTGGGGCAAAGTTAGAGACCAAACAGTGCTGGTTTTCTTTGATCCAGGAGCCCGTGCAAATTTCATATCACAAGAATTGGCATCAAAGTTGGGCATTCGTGCAGAGGAGATGGGTATGACAGGGGAAGCAGGTTTGGCATGCCCAGGTCATTCAGAGCCCGTTACTCCCATTTTGGGGAAGCTTCGTCTGCACATTCAGAGCTATGTGGATGCGGAAGAATTTCATATTATGCCACTTGAGGGCTGTGATGTGTTACTGGGTATCCCATGGTGTTACAGGTTGCATGCTATGGTGGATACTTACAACAAAAAGATTACCCTTGTACATAGAGGAAAGACTCATGTCCTTGATGTAAAGCTTAAAGGCGAGTCTGTTCCAGTTGTTTCTGCTTCTGCTATTTCATCTGTAATAAAGAATCATCTTTCTGCGTACTTGATCTTTGCAAAAGAAGTACCTCAAGTTGTATCTAATTTGTCTACCTTAGATAAAGACAGGTCAACTTTTTTGAGTGGTTTCAATGATTGTTTTTCTGGCTCTTTGCCAGGGGAGTTACCTCCTGAGAGACCCGAGGATCATACTATAGATATTCTGCCAGGTTCTAGTCCACCGAATAGACCACCATACAAGGTTAGTGCAGTCCAATAGAAAGAGATTATGAGTCAGGTCAACGAGCTTTTAGAGAAGGGGCTGATTCAGCCCAGTTCATCCCCTTTTTGTTCGCCTGTACTCTTAGTGCAGAAGAAGGATGGTTCATGGCGCATGTGCATTGACTATCGCGCCTTGAATAAGAATACCATCAAGAACAGGTTCCCCATACCGAGGATAGATGACATTCTTGATCGCTTTGAGGGAGCGTCATTGTGTACAAGGATAGACCTAAAGAGTGGCTACCATCAGATACGCATTAGGCCAGAAGATGTCCATAAGACTGCGTTGATGACAACATTTGGTCTCTATGAGTTTCTTGTCATGGCATTTGGTCTCAGAAATGCTCCTGCCACGTTTAATAGAATGATGGATAGAATTTTTAGACCACATAGAAACTTCGTGGGTACCTTCTTTGATGACATGATTGTCTATTCGAAGTCTGAAAAGGAGCATAGGGATCACTTGACTGCAGTTTTCACTGAGTTACATAAGAACAGACTACTCATTAATGCGAAGAAGAGTGAATTCTTTCTGCAAGAGATTCACTTCCTTAGGCACATTGTTTCAAAGGATGGGGTACGCATGGATCCCGCTAAAGTGGAAGCAATTAGATCCTGCTAAAATGCTACATTTGTGAACACGAAGGACATTTTGCAAATCAATGCCCACAGAAGAACTCACAGGATAAGGATGACAAGTCAGACTATAAAGGGAAGAAGCCAAAGCCAAGTGCAGGACTTGTTCCAGATTTGGTTGGAGACCAGCCAAACACAGATGCCACGGAGCTGTGCAGAGCTTGGAGCAAAGTTAGAGACTAGATAGTGCTGGTTTTCTTTGATCCAGCAGCCCGTGCAAATTTCATATCACCAGAATTGGCATCAAAGTTGGGCATTCGTGCAGAGGAGATGGGTATGACAGGGGAAGCAGGTTTCGCATGCCCAGGTCATTCAGAGCCCGTTACTCCCATTTTGGGGAAGCTTCGTCTGCACATTCAGAGTTATGTCGATGCGGAAGAGTTTCATATTATGCCACTTGAGGGCTGTGATGTGTTACTGGGTATCCCATGGTGTTACAGGTTGCATGCTATGGTGGATACTTACAACAAAAAGATTACCCTTGTACATAGAGGAAAGACTCATGTCCTTGATGTAAAGCTTAAAGGCAAGTCTGTTCCAGTTGTTTCTGCTTCTACTATTTCATCTGTAATAAAGAATCATCTTTCTGCGTACTTGATCTTTGCAAAAGAAGTACCTCAAGTTGTATCTAATTTGTCTCCCTTAGATAAAGACAGGTCAACTTTTTTAAGTGGTTTCAGTGATTGTTTTTCGGACTCTTTGCCAGGGGAGTTACCTCCTGAGAGACCTGAGGATCATACCATAGATCTTGTGCCAGGTTCTAGTCCACCGAATAGACCACCATACAGAGTTAGTGCAGCCCAGCAAAAAGAGATTATGAGTCAGCTCAACGAGCTTTTAGAGAAGGGGCTGATTCAGCCCAGTTCATCCCCTTTTTGTTCGCCTGTACTCTTAGTGCAGAAGAAGGATGGTTCATGGCGCATGTGCATTGACTATCGCGCCTTGAATAAGAATACCATCAAGAACAGGTTCCCCATACCGAGGATAGATGACATTCTTGATCGGCTTGAGGGAGCGTCATTGTTTACAACAATAGACCTAAAGAGTGGGTACCATCAGATACGCATTAGGCCAGAAGATGTCCATAAGACTGCGTTGATGACAACATTTGGTCTCTATGAGTTTCTTGTCATGCCATTTGGTCTCACAAATGCTCCTCCCACGTTTAATAGAACGATGGAAAGAATTTTTAGACCACATAGAAACTTCGTGGGTACCTTCTTTGATGACATGATTGTCTATTCGAAGTCTGAAAAGGAGCATAGGGATCACTTGACTGCAGTTTTCAATGAGTTACGTAAGAACAGGCTACTCATTAATGCGAAGAAGAGTGAATTCTTTCTGCAAGAGATTCACTTCCTTGCGCACATTGTTTCAAAGGATAGGGTACGCATGGATCCCGCTAAAGTGGAAGCAATTAGGTCATGGCCAGACTTGAAGTCTGTACATGACATTCGAAGCTTTCTAGGCTTATGTTCCTACTACACGAGGTTCATCCGAAATTTTGCTGAGATTGCTTCTCCACTCCATGCACTACAAGGAAAAGGAGTTACTTTCAAGTGGACAGCCAAGGAAATTTTAGCGTTCAAACACTTGAAAGAGAAGCTGACTTCAGATCCGGTAATCATTTTGCCAAATCTTTTAAAACCTTTTGTGGTTCAGTGTGATGCATGTGGACATAGTCTTGGTGCAATTCTAATGCAAAATGGCCGAGTAGTCGCATATGAGAGCAGAATTCTTTTGAAGACTGAAAGAAACTTGCAAGTCTATGAGAAAGAATTGCTGGCAGTAATTCATGCTCTCACTAGTTGGAAACACTATCTGCTACGGGCTGATTTTGTTGTCCAAACGGATCATCAAACCTTACGATATTTTCTCACACAGACGAAGTTGTCTGAGAAGCACATGCGATGGGCAAACATCTTGTCAATGTTCCATTTTCAGATTGTGCCTGTGCAAGGGAAAAAGAACGTGGTGGCTGATGCGTTGTCACGAAAACCCCAAATTTCAGCAGTGTCAATTCCGTACCATTGTGAACTAGACGAAATGAAGACACAATATGCTGAAGATTCAGATTTTGCAAGGATCTATGACCAGCTTGTTGATGGGCAACATCATGAGCACTATATGCTTATGAATGACTTTCTCATGATGCATGGAAAGTTATGTGTTACTAAACGGTTACGGCCAAAGATTTTGATGGAAAGTCATGCTCCACCTTATGCTGGGCATCGTGGAATTGATGCGACAGTGAAAGGGGTTCTGGCATGCTTCTATTGGCCAGCTTTACATCAAGATGTTGACACATTTGTAAGATCATGCTTAGTATGCCAAAAAGTCAAATTTGAAAGACAAAAGCAACCGGGATTGTTGCAGCCATTGCCGATCCCAGATAGGCCATGGGAAAGCATAGCAATGGACTTTATCTTTGATCTTCCAAGGACACAAACAGGCAATGATGGGATTTGGACTATCATTTGTAGGTTCAATAAGCAGACCCATTTCATTCCTGTGAGGAAGAAGATAAAGCCAGAGTACATGGTCAAGATATTCATGAGCAATATCTTTAAATATCACGGGATGCCTCAGTCAATTGTCAGTGACAGGGATCCACGTATGACGAGTCTTTTCTAGAAGGCATTGTTTGAGAACATGGGCACTACGCTAAAGTTCTCTTCTTCGTTTCATCCGTAAACTGATGGACAGTCAGAAGAGGCAAATTCTACTGTTCTGGACTTGCTCAAATGTTATGTGTCAGAGCACAAGGCAACTTGGGAACATCATCTTCCATTGGTTGAATATGCTTACAATAACACTTTGCATACGTAACAGGTAAGGCACCATTTGAGATAGTGGAAGGAGGGAAGAAAGTCCCGCCCATTTTGCAAACTAAGGACAAGATTTTTGAGGCAGACAAGTATGTGTAAGATATGGATGAAACATATAGGAAGATAAAGATTACTCTTGAGAAGACTCAGGCTAAGCAAAAGAAAGCTGTTGATCGTCACCGTCGTGAACTTGTATTTTCACTTGGTGATTGGGTGCTTTTGCGCTTTGAAAAGGCCAGGTTAAGGAAAAGGAAAGGCAAGGAACGCTTGTTTCCTAAGCTCAGTATGCGATATTATGGTCCTTTAAGGATTTCAGAAAAGATCAACGATGTAGCT
This sequence comes from Adiantum capillus-veneris, assembly GCF_014529385.1. NCBI lineage: Eukaryota > Viridiplantae > Streptophyta > Polypodiopsida > Polypodiales > Pteridaceae > Adiantum > Adiantum capillus-veneris. Next base: position 60,325,906 of record NC_140956.1, read on the forward strand.
TACAAGTTAAAGCTACCAGAAGGCTGGAAAATACATAATGCTTTTCATATCAGCCTTCTAAGACCCTTTGTTGGTAATGTGCCAGAGAATATACTTGATGAGGAACAACCCGAAGTGGAAGAATTGGATGAAATCCTTGATCCTGAACAAATATTGGCACATAAAGAAAGAAAGGTTAGAGGAAAGGTTGCAAGACGCTATCTGGTGAACTTCAAGAACTATCCATCGTTGGATGCCAAATGGATGGAAGAGTCTAAATTGCTTAATTCACCTCAGCTATTGCAATTGTATCTTGAAGCCTTTCAGATGGAACCCACAATGACTTGATGTAGACTTTTTGGAGCAAGGCAAGAGCATGGTTCATGATGCTCAAGAGAGTAGTTAAGCAATTGTATCTACTCTTTCCATACAGAATTTAGCTAGACAAGTTTGTGCTTCAGAGTACACTAGAAGGCTATGCTTGATATATGTGTCGTAGCCACGTTGGTTGGATTGTTTAATCGTCCAACGCTACATTTCCGGAAGCATGTATATCTTGGATTCCCATCATAGAATATGTGTGATATCAACAGATACCGCATGTATTATTGGCAAGCAAGCGAGGTCGCTTGCAGTATTTCAAGGGTGGGGAGTGTCACCAGGAGGTGTATTTTTCCTGTTGCCTTCCGTAAGTAAGTACTATATATTTTTATTTATTTTTATTTTTACTTGTTTTCCCCGGAACCCTTGAAAAGGTGCAAGTGGACATTGCATGGTCAATGCGAAACGGCTGCAGCCGAATAGGTTTCTCACAGCGGGAGTCTGTGTTGGTCAGTCTGGGACTGGTCGGGCCAGTTAGCACTGAATTCTGACGAGTATGGAAGCTTGTGTGCGCCAAATGAAGTCTGGGCCACTCGGAAAGTCACTTATAACTTTATAAGTCAGTGGGAACTAGAGAATTAACTCAAAAGGGGCAAACTGGACACATGGCGGCTCCAGGCAATTTTGCCACTTCCAGCATGAAGAGGGGGCGCGCAATTTGAGAGAGGAGGCTGATTTTTGAACACAAGTGACCTACAGTGTGTGTGTGAGTAGTGGGTGCAGATCTACAGCTTTAATGGAAAGCTTGCCTTCTCCTCTGTCTCATGTAGCGCGATGACTTGCTCTCGTGCATCTCTCTCTCCCCTTTGGCACGTATGGTAATGCCCCACTATTTGGGCTACTCAGTTGAACATGTACAGTTCTGGGGGTTTATGCGCGTTTGCCAAGGCAAGAGCCTTCTGAACAGGAACCAGATTAGCTATTTGCTAATCCCCCACAGGTACGCACAGTTCCATCGCGAAACATTGCGAGTTCAGAGAGTTTTCTCACGTGAAAACTCGTCCAATTCACATGGGAGCTGTCGCATTGCGTGCCAGAGCCCTTGGGACACGCGTAGGCGTGTTCGCTCCGCTAAAAACGATCCGAAACAGCGAATTACAGCCTGCTGTGTTTTTCTGCAGGTTTAGGGTTTCGCACCTAAACTGCAAGGGAACCCCGGGGGAGCCTCGTGAGAGCCTTGGGATGCGTGTACAGGCTTTTGGGCACTCAGCAGTGAAAAACAGGGAATTACAGCCCGCTGAAATTCTGTGACAGCTCACCAGAAAGCTTCTAGATAGCGAGGGAATCCGTCCTAGACAGGTGCTTTTGACCTACAGGGGTTTTTGTGCCGTTATGTTGCCAAAATCAGGTCGAAAACCTGAGTTTTCAGCCGTCGCCAGGTTTGGACAGCTTTGTGAAAGCTTGTGCGAAGTGGTCGGATCGTCTACCTTAATTTGAATAAAGAAATACCGAAAGGGGCGCCAGTCTTTGGGGCCTACAGGGTGTCGGTCTCGTGTGTCTAGTGACATTCTAGTCGCTGGACGCAACTGTGTTCTCTTCCCTTCCCAATGCTCTGTGTAAAGTTAACAGGTAATTGAAATAGTACCGCCCTCTACGTTGTACAGGCCGGTTACATTAGGTCCCCTGGGCCCCATCGAACGGGGCCCCATAAGTTGGTGGGAACTCTTCTTTAAAACTAGGACACTCGACGAGACTTTGCAAGTTGGTAAAACTTCTTCTACTGCTTCTGCTTCTTCACTTAGGGTTTAGGCTCCTCGGCCGGGATCTGTAGGTTCGTTCCGTTCTTCAGTGGCTTGACACGTCAGCAGCTTGTGACACTATGGCTGAATGCTGAAAACGCTAGGGAATGCCCAGGCCGAAATCTACAACTCCGACGAGGTTATGGGCTGAATGCTGAAAACGATGAGGCTGATGACTGAAAACTGCAAGATCTGCCGGGTACTGCTGAGAAGAGGTGATGCTCCGGGTACTGCTTCTTCCTCTGTCTCTTCTGCCTTCTCTAGCGCCCAAAGGGCTTCTTCCATAGGTCTTTTAGCCATTTGCCCTACCGACTTTTAATAAATGTCACATCAAAGTCACATATTAATAAATGACTTACGTGACCGTTCACATGCCTATATGCTTAAGTGACTTAACTGTGCAAGTGAGGATATGCAACTATGACCTGTCTGATCATGCGCATCCTTCTTCTAGAGGCTCACAAAATGCCACGCTAGATCCTAAGCAAGACTAGGACTGACGCTAGACTATAGCAAAAGATTGTCTATGTGGCGCAAGTGTAGTGCGCATGTGACAGGGAGGCTCCTTGAATGAGATTCGGGAGTGGCGGCCCATCACCATTCTCAACTCACTCTACATAATCTTAACGAAGGCTCTAAGTTTGAGGATTCAACCGCTACTTGAGAGCATTATACATGAGACCTAGACATGTTTTGTCAAGGAGCGTAGTATCCTTGACAACATCTTTACCTTTTAGAAGGCCTCTGTCCTCACATGTCTCCGAGGACAAGATCTTGTGATACTCCTCGATTTTGAGAAGACGTATGACAAGGTTGACCGGGATTTCTTGGAGGGCACTCTGGACAAGATGGGGTTTTTAGATGCTTGGATCAGAGGAGTGTCAGCTCTCTACAGATGTGTGCACACTCAGGTGCTCTTGGCAGGGGGAAGAGGGGAACGCTTCATGCTCACGCATTCGGCTAGACAGGGTTGTCCTCTGGCCGCCTTCCTTTCTCTCTTCTATGCGTGGTTTAGAGCTTCCTATTAGGGGAGAGGAGTTGCTGGACGCTCAGTTTGCTCACGACTCAGGCATGTACTTGGAGGGCCAAGAGGCCAATCTGCACATGTGTGAGCAAGCTCTTGAGGTGTTTTGTTGTGCATCAAGAGCACTAATCAACTGAACGAAAACAGTGGCTTTCTGGGTTGGCACTGCTCCTACGCCCGGTTGGTCGCCAAGAGAGGGCTTCAGGTGGATCTGTAGCGCGGATAATGTGTCGTGCTCTCTACAGTGTGGGTGCCCCTCAGTGCCATGTGCATGACAATCTCACTCAAACAAATGGAAACTCTCTCAAACAGAATGAAACACAGGAACAATGGATAACAACAGAGACACAACAGTGGACCAGAACATGTCGACTCGACTAGCTCAAAGAACCATGTACAGACTCTGGCGTGGCAACACACTCAGCTCCAGCCCAGGACTCACAGGTACAAATGGGGTGTCGAGGCTCAGATGTGCAGGGATGGTGAAGCAGTGCTCTGTGTAAGACCCTCTCTAGACGACTACGTACAAGATAATAGAACTAGCCCAAAACGACTACTCATATGTACAACCATAAAGAGCCACCAACGGCTCATAAATGTCAGCCATGTGGTGACCTGGCCACGAGGTCCACTAGACCACCGTCGGTACCTTGCCACGTGTCACTCCCTAGGCCGGAGGGTCCAGAGGGTCCGTCCAGTGTGAACCAGCCTAGACCAACTGTACTAACTGTGTCCTGTGAAAGTGACACTGTAGCCTGCTACAGGTTGCCCGCCACAAGACCGCTCACCGTCTCGGTGAGAGGAAATATTGAAAAACTAGGAAGTAAAACCAATAGGTACCACATGTATATCACCCATGCAAGAAATGATTTCAGCTCACAAGAGAATTCAACACTTGGAGGAGGAGGTTTCTCTGCTCGAACAGAGGATGGCGGATTCATAAGCAGAGATGATGACAGTTCAAGAATACTCTAAAAAGTTCCAAGTAGAGTGTGAAGAGCTGCAGCAAACTCTTGGCACTACTTGTGGGGGAGCAGGAGAGAGAGCCCACTTGCTGTCCTATGCAATGAGAGTGAAGGAGAAGAGGAGATTGGGGCAGAAAGAGCACACGCAGAGAAAACGTGAGAGAGAGAGAGAGAGAGAGAGCTCGTTGAATTTTTGGGAAAAGCCACGCTAGTGTTCTTCTGGGCTTCACATTTGAGTATATGAGTAAGTGACTAGGGGGCCATTCACACTTGGGCCCCCTCACTTATAAGTCTTTTTAACTTATAAGTTATAAGTACAAGGCACTTAGGCCTTTATTCCCTAACAACCTCCCACCTAAAGGCAATGTACCTTGGGAGATCAAAGAATCAGCTAACTATGATACAACAGCTGATCATGCACTTACTCATCCAACACCCATCATCTGACGGCAATATGCAAACCGCTCTGCTGGAAGACTCTTGGTCAAAAGATCTACAGGATTGTCATCTATGTGCACCTTGACAAGTGTAATGCTCTTGTCATCAAGTACACTCCTGATAAAATGATACTTCACCTCTATGTGCTTTGTCTTGGCATGAAAAACAGGATTCCTTGCAAGCATAATAGCACTATGACTATCACAGTGTAGCACAGGAACCGGTGACTTAATGCCAAGCTCTTCTACCAAACGCATGAGCCACAAAGCTTCTTTGCATGCCTTAGTGGCAGCCACATACTCAACCTCAGTGGTAGACAAAGCAACACATTTTTGCAGTCTAGAAATCCAAGAAACTACACCTCCTGTGAATGTAAACACATATCCAGAGGTAGACTTCCTGCAATCTGGATGTCCAGCAAAATCTGCATCTGTAAAGCCATGCACAGATGTCTCACTCTTCCCAAAACAGATGCACAAGTCTTTAATGCCTTTCAAGTATCTCAAGATACACTTCACTGCTTCCCAATGCTTTTTGCCAGGATTGCTCATGTACCTGCTTACCACTCCCACCGCAAATGCAATGTCCGGACGTGTAGCAACCATAGCATACATCAAACTGCCAACGGCTGATGCATAAGGAATCTTGGCCATTTCAGCCCGCATATCATCTGTGTTTGGGCAGTCATGTGCAGTCAGTTTTACATATGGAGGCAGCGGAGTACCAAGTGTCTTTCCCCCATCCCTATGAAAACGATGTAGCACCTTATTAACATAATCTCGTTGAGATAGATACAGACGCCTGTTTGGTCTATCTCGAGAGATACGCATGCCCAAAATATGATTAGCATCACCAAGATCCTTCATGTCAAAGCGATTCTTTAAGCTTTGCTGTAATGCATCCAACTCCGTGACATTGTTACCCGCAATAAGCATGTCATCAACATACAAAATCAGCAATAGAAGAGATCCATCACCTGCCGTTTTTATATACAAACAATGATCAGAATTACTTCTTTTGTATCCTTGAGACCTCATGAATGTATCAAACTTGTGATACCATGCACGGGGAGATTGTTTCAAACCATACAAACTCTTCAAGAGTCTACATACTTTCTTCTCTTGCCCCTTTGACACAAAACCTTCTGACTGCATCATATAGATTATCTCAAGCAAATCGCCATGCAAAAACGTTGTTTTGACATCCATTTGCTTTAACTCCATATCTTCAGAAGCAACCAGGCCTAAAACAAGACGTAATGTGGCAAGCTTTACAACAGGAGAAAAAATTTCATCAAAATCCACACCATGCTTTTGCTTGTACCCTTTAGCAACCAAACGTGCCTTGTACTTAGAAGAAGCATCAGATGTGACCTTGGCCTTGTAAACCCATTTACATGGCAGAGCCTTATGCCCTTTAGGCAAATCAACCAAGTCCCATGTATGGTTTTTCTCCAAAGACTGCATTTCCGAAACCATTGCTTTGAACCATTTCTTACTGTCTTCCCGTTGCATAGCCTCTTTATAGCAAGACGGCTCACCACAATCAGTAAGCATGACATAGTCCAAAGACGGTTCATATCTATCGGGGGGCCTTGTCACCCGAGTAGACCTACGCACCCAATGATCCATAACAGGTGGATTTTCAGCCTGTAAACCATCAAAAACAGCAGGCTGTTCAGCCGGTTGCATCGCAACAACGGGCGGTCTAGGAGCATCAACCTGTTCCCCTACCTGTGGTGCATCAATGGCAACTTGTTGGGGCTAATTTTGAGCAGCTAATGACTGATTTTCAGCACCATTTTCAGCATGTAAAGGCTGTTGAACATTGGGCCTTCTTGGCTGTCCATATGTAACATCTTCACGAAAAACAACCCGGCGCACTTCCTCGACCTTTGTGGGCTGTTTGTGCATGCAATTCTCATTGAAGATGACATCATTGTTGTGTATGATTTTCCGTAATGCGAGATCCCATAATCTATACCCCATTTCACCATCCTCACCATATCCTAGGAAAATGCATTTATGAGACTTTGGTTCTAGTTTGGTGCGCAGTTCACTCCGGATGTGAACATAGGCCTCACAACCAAACAACTTTAAATGTGCATATGAGGGTGGTTTGCCAGACCACACCTCCTCAGGCACCTTTCCACCCAAAGCCTTGCTAGGTGAGCGATTAATCAAGTGAATAGCTGTTTGCACAGCTTCTGCCCAAAAACCATGAGGTAATGCAGCATGTGACAGCATACTCCGAACTTTCTCTTGGATAGTCCGGTTCAACCTCTCTGCAACTCCATTCTGAGAGGGATTAAAAGGAGCCGTGAGCTCTCTTTTAATACCTTTAGTAGCACAAAAGTCTATAAATGCTTTTGATACATACTCCCCCCCATTGTCTGAGCGCAAAGACCTAAGCTTCTTGTCAGTTTGATTCTCAACAAACGCAAGAAACTTCTTGAAAGTATCCAAAACATCGCTTTTAGCACGTGTTGGATACACCCACACCTTACGTGTAGCATCATCGATAAACAAGACAAAATATTTCTTTCCCCCTAAGGACAACTGTGGCATTTCACATACATCGGAATGCACTAAGTCTAACCTGTCAGACTTCAAAGAGACCTTTTGTGCGGTGTTTGACTGTGCTTACCATAAATATAGTGCTCACAATGAGAAAAATCAGCATACCTCAAACACGGCAAATAACCACAACGAGACAGAGTTTCCATTCCTCTTTTACTCATGTGTCCCAACCGGCCATGCCACAAAGAAACACTTGGCTGCTCGGTTACGGCGACAACATGGTCACGCACACTAGATACATGCAAAGGATACAAAGTGTCCGATTTACAACCCTTGGCTACAATCCGGGCCCCTTTACAAATTTTCCACTTGCTATCACCAAAAGTGGTGTGATAGCCTGCATCATCTAGCTGCCCTGTACTAATCAAACTCTTCTTGAGTTGTGGCACATGACGTACTTTGTGCAAAACAAAAGTCATACCATCAGCAAAAGAAAACTGGACACTGCCAATACCTGCAATGTCACATGCATAGTTGTCTCCCAAATAAACAGTGCCCTGCACCTCACCTGAGTACTGTGTAAACCAATCCCTATGAGGTGTTACATGAAAGGAGGCACCTGAATCAGGAATCCAAGTATGCATGTCCACATCAGAACCCATAGCAAGGGTATGTGCATCCACAGAAGAGGCATTGAGTACATCAGTGCTGCTGTCACTGTCACAACTACTAGCAACATTGATTTCCTCAATCAACACAGTGCTCTTCTTGGCATTTCCCTTGTCCTTTGCATCAGTTTCAGCACCCTTGTTCTTCTCTTTCTTCCACTCATAGCATTCCTGTTTATAATGCCCTTTCTTTCCACAATGATGACACACAACATCTTTCCTACGAGATTTGCTGCGTGCCCTGTCCTTACTGTCAGATTTCTCCCTCTGTTGAGACCTGCCTCTCAAGTGCAATGCATTAGAAGACCCACCTGTGGTGTTCTTCCTGTTCATCTCTTCCATCAAGAGAGAACTCTCTACATCTGCATACTTAAGTGACGCACTTGAGTTACTAAGAGCTGTCCGGAATACATCCCAACTCTCGGGCAATGTGCATAGCAGAAAAGTAGCTTTGAACTCCTCATCAATCGTGAATTTCAGCTCTGTCAGTTGGCTGAAAATAGAATTGAATTCATTGAGGTGCACTGACATGTGCGTGCCCTCCTTCATGCGGAGATCCATAAGCTTCTTAAGCCAATACACTTTACTGGCAGCACTCTGCTGTGCATACAACTCGTCTAAACGCTTCCACATGCCCCATGTTGTTTGCTCATTCTCTACATTGAAGAGTAAATTCTCAGACACCGAAAGCATGATCGTGGAACGAGCCAACTCGTCCACTTCTTCCCATTCTTCAACCTCCATATCAACCGGTTTCACACCCTGTAACTTAATAGGTTTCGCCTGTTTCTTCTGCAACATCACATTATAACATTGCTTCTTCCATATAGCAAAGTTATGGGCACCTTCAAGCTTGCGAATGTGCAACAAATTGCCACTTTCACCGCTAGAAGCCATTCTGAGTGATTGCAAACACTGAAACCCTGTTTTGCCGACCTAAACACGCCCAAATGTGCACAATCGGGCAAAAAACAGCTTGCTGTTACAGAAAAACAGCGAGCAAATTTCACGCAAAATCACCCCAAAACGGCGTACATTCACTGTCAAACCCTTACCAAAGGTTTCCACAAGGTGTATACATCATTTGCTTGCTGAAATTCCCTGTTTTAGGGCAAAAATCAGACCTGTAAACACCTGTTTTGCTGAATTTTCAGAACCTCGTTGGTGGAAACACCTGTAAGATTGACCTGTGAGACTTGCCCTAATGAAATTGCATCAAATTGACCCCGAAATTGGTCAATTTCAGCAGAAATAGGCTGCTGTTCGCCAGTTTTTGAAACCCTAATTTTGGGGAAACTGTCACCGGAGGTCGATTCTACACGGTGAGAGGATCCCTTCGCGACAGAGTTGATCGAAAACGGTTGAATATCCTTCCCACAGCGAGCAAGAACAGAATTCTGATCTGTGTTGCGAAGATGGCTCTCTTGGAAACCCTAGAGCTCTGATACCATGTGTGGGGGAGCAGGAGAGAGAGCCCACTTGCTGTCCTATGCAATGAGAGTGAAGGAGAAGAGGAGATTGGCGCAGAAAGAGCACACGCAGAGAAAACGTGAGAGAGAGAGAGAGAGCTCGTTGAATTTTTGGGAAAAGCCACGCTAGTGTTCTTTTGGGCTTCACATTTGAGTATATGAGTAAGTGACTAGGGGACCATTCACACTTGGGCCCCCTCACTTATAAGTCTTTTTAACTTATAAGTTATAAGTACAAGGCACTTAGACCTTTATTCCCTAACACTACTCGAGATGAAAAGCAATGAAGTGTAGCTGCTCTGAAGGAGGCATGTCAGAGAGGCCTTTAGAACAGGAGCCGATGCTCGCAGCTAGAATTTCCATAGAGGATGGATGGATTGTGTCTTCTTCTAGATGTATTGACTGGTTTTTGTCAGCAAATCAGCTTCAGCTGCTGATGTTTTTGGCCTCAAATCAGCTTCAGCTGCTGATGGTGGAGAGGGGGGCTGTTTAGGGGAAGGGGAAGTTGAGGGGGAGGGTAGGGGCGAGGGGGGCTGGGTAGGGACGAGGGATGTGAGGGGGAGGGTAGGGGCGAGAGGGGGTGGATAGGGGCGAGGGTAAGAGAGGGGGTGGGTAGGGGCGAGGGGGGCTAGGTAGGGACGAGGGATGTGAGGGGGAGGGTAGGGGCGAGAGTGGGGAGGGGGTGGGTAGGGGCGAGGGTAAGAGAGGGGGTGGGTAGGGGCGAGGGCGAAGGGGGAGGGTAGGGGCGAGGGTGAAGGAGGGGGTGGGTAGGGCGAGGGGGGCTAGGGCAGTAGATGAAATCCATGGTCCCCTGGTTGAAAGAGGAGATGCTACAGAGCGCAGCCACTATGAGCAGGACAACTATAAAGAGAATGGAATTCATCACGCAGGACGAGCTCTGTGAAGGGAGCTTTATTCTGGGAGAAGCAGACACCAATGGGGCTGATTTTTTATGTTGGGTGAACTTCTGTCGAGGAGATTTCTTTCCACTTCTATTTTCCTCCATAGGCTCACCAATTTCAAAGACTTCCCCCGAGGGCGCATCCAGAGTTTTTTCTATGGCCTTCAACCTTTGAGCTGGCTCAGGTGGCTCATTGGGGCTAGTTACTGTGGAAACAATGGAAGAGGGTGTACCTTCATGCAAAGAGTGAATAGAGACTCCATAACAAGGCATAGATTTGGTAGCCTCTAACCACTCCAGCAGATCTTCATCTGACCCTTCAGGTGTAGTACGATGTTCTTGTTCAGGTTTGGTTTCCATTGACAAAGAAACTTGCTGCACCACGGGATCCCTACCACCTTCTAAGAGAATGGGTTGCATCGAGGAGCCAAAAGTATGTATCCACATTGCGTCGTTTCCCCAATCATGAAGTGCTTTAGTATGTCGCAGCCATGGTCTTCCAATGAGCAAAGGAAATCCGCCCTCAACCTGGGAAAGACGAACCACAACAAAATCCAAGTTAAAAGTAAAGTCTTGTACCTGCAGAGGCACATTGTTCATTATGCCCACTGGGTAGACTGTCCGTTGGTCGGCCAATGTAACTGTGAAGGGAGCAGGGCGAGTAGGTTGTAGACCTAGAGCTAACATAGTGAACTCGGGCATCAGGTTGATGCCACATCCACCATCCACTATCACTCCTGAGAATTGTCGACCCAAAACGGACATTGTCAGGCGAGGGCTTCTATAATCAGTGAGTGGAGCAGCAGGATTGGATATCATATAGGACTCTGACGGTCGCACTGGGAGGTGCCCGCCACTAGGACCTGCTCCAGGGTAAAGTGACTGAATGACTGCAAGGGTGTCACTTCTGAAACTCGCATCTAGCCGTAACATGTCATAGAGGGACACTTGTTGGAAAGTGTTCTTCAAGATTGTCTCTGCTGTATGCTTCGCTTTTTCTACCTGTTGTTGTTCCTCTGGTACTTTGATCTTCTGTAAATCGGAAACTGCTTCCAAGAAAGCTTCATCAATATCTGAGAGCAAAGATTTGGATTCTTTCATGGCACTAGGGGATGGCTTGTTAACAGCTGCAGGCAGGGTACCCACTGGTGTGACAATGTGTGGGGGAGTTGAACTTGATGGAATGCTAAGACCGAGAGCGGCTCTCTGGGCCCAAGTGAGGACGCCTGATGGCTCCTCTGCCAACTGCAGCGGCTTATTTTGAGGGATAACCACGTGGGTAGAAGGGGGCGGCTGAGAAACAGTGCTAACTGCCATCAAATTGAGCTTGGGAAAGGCAAACTCAGTCTGGCTTTGACTTGGGTTCGAAGCCGTAGATGCACGAATTTTAGGGCAATCCTTACTGTAGTGATCCTTCATATCAGGGCAATGACGGCAGGGAGGAGACCCTTCGGGCAGAGGGCATTTGCTTTGGTAATGACCATATTCCCCGCATCTGTAGCACAAAATGGGCCGATTCACTGGACGAGTCGAAGGACGAGGTGGTCCTTGCTCCATGGAGTTGGAGGTGGAGGCATAGAAGCTATGAGGTGGTGAGGGGGCATGGGTCTGATAAAAGCTCCGAGAGGGAAAAGTGCTCTGCATACCTTGCATAAGAGGGGCTGTCAGCAAAGGTGGCATATGGTGTGGATGGCCACAGGGAGAAACCATGTTGGATGCAGGTGCTGGCCCTTGCTGAAGAGAAGGACCAAGACTTTGTTGTATTTGTCGCAATCCCTTGAGGTAGTAACAATCCTTGTCCTCATGTCCAGATTTTTCACAGAAGTGGCAGTAAACCCGAAGGGGGCATTCTTGTGGAGGGTGCCCTGGAGAGCGTCATGAGCTACACCAAACCGTAGCCTTAGTCTCTTGCTGACACTTGAGCTCTTCTAGCTCACATTTAATTTGTTCCAATGCCTCATGATGTGGAGGCTTCTCCTGTCTGAGAGAGAAGGATCTCTCTTCTTGAAGGGCCCGCTGTAACTTTAGGGCTTCCAGTTCCCTTCTTAAAGAAGTCAAGGGGTCTGATGGACTGTCCACGAGTACAGGGGCAGTATCTAACTGAGGAGAGTCAGTGAACTGCCTTCTTGCTCCCTCTATTCTAGTACCAGTAGCAACAAAGTCCTCCAGACTAGCTTCAGCACGGAGACGTTCTCTGAGCTTTTGTTGAGAAGTCTTAGGCAGAGCCTTCTCTACCCACTTCTTCACCATGAATTCCCCTGGTTGCTGAGGCAGCTTGGCGACCAGGGACTTTGTTCTGGTCATGAGCTCTGCAAATGTCTCCTTGGGCTGGAGCAACAAGTTGGCCAACTCATCTAGAATCTTCTCTTGATAATCCCCTGGTCGGAAAGCTTCACAGAACTGCTGTCTTAACATGGTCCAAGTAGTAAAGTGGTTTTCAGCAAACTGACTGTACCATTTATCTGCAAGACCATCCAAGGTGGACAGGAAGAGCACCAGGTATGCGTCTTCTCTGTTGAGGCCGCGACCTCTGCAAAGAGAGACAAACCTCCGAGCATGGTCGTCTGCATCTTCAGCGGAGAGACCTTTAAAGGTAGGGAACTTGATGTTCACCTTTGCCAGAACACTTGTGAGCTCCTCCATGGCCTCTTGCTCTTGAGTCTGTTGCTCACTAGCTTGCTATAACAAAATGGGGGAGAGCCTCACCGGAGAAGGTGACCTGGAGGATGTAGAACCGCTAGAAGGAATGGAGGTAGCCGTATGAGTAGGTATGGGTGATGGTGTTAATATGCTTCTACTGGGCACCAAGGGTTGACGCCGTCTGTGGTAGTACTTCAGAGGACTCAGTAGTGCACTTTGACACTCCAAAGACCTCCTTGTATGTGTCATGCAGTAACCGCCAACCCCACCAAGCTTTGGGCAAGAACACCTTCACTTGGGCAAGACAACCTTCACTTGGCTGAACATTGGTCTAGACTCTACTAGACCGGGGCGAGTGACTAGACCACCTGGCCTGGACCAGGACGAAGAAGGACTAGACCAAGGACGAGAAGGACTAGACCAGGACGAGCACTGGGTGGACCAAGGCGAGAGAGGACCAGACCAACAGGCTGCACAGGCGAAGCGAAGAAACCAGCTACTCAACAGAGTGAGACTTCAGTTGAGGTCCCACCGTGATCGCCAAAATGAGAGCACCTATAGCGCGGATAATGTGTCGTGCTCTCTACAGTGTGGGTGCCCCTCAGTGCAATGTGCGTGACAATCTCACTCAAACAAATGGAAACTCTCTCAAACAGAATGAAACACAGGAACAATGGATAACAACAGAGACACAACAGTGGACCAGAACATGTGGACTCGACTAGCTCAAAGAACCATGTACAGACTCTGGCGTGGCAGCACACTCAGCTCCAGCCCAGGACTCACAGGTACAAATGGGGTGTCGAGGCTCAGATGTGCAGGGATGGTGAAGCAGTGCTCTATGTAAGACCCTCTCTAGACGACTACGTACAAGATAATAGAAATGGCCCAGAACGACTACTCATATGTACAACCATAAAGAGCCACCAACGGCTCATAAATGTCAGCCATGTGGTGACCTGGCCACGAGGTCCACTAGACCACCGTCGGTACCTTGCCACGTGTCACTCCCTAGGCCGGAGGGTCCAGAGGGTCCGTCCAGTGTGAACCAGCCTAGACCAATTGTACTAACTGTGTCCTGTGAAAGTGACACTGTAACCTGCTACAGGATCCCCCTAGGGACTTCTCTACGTTACTTGGGCTGTCAAATCTCCAGAGCAGCAGACAGTCGACTACTCTCCATTAGGAGGAAATAGGTACATTGGAGCCTGGTACGGCTCTCTTTGGCTGACAGAGTTGTAGTGGCCAACCAGGTGCTTTGGGCTACTATGTGGTACATCACATCTTACTTGATCTTCTCAAGCTTTTGCATTAGACAGCTAGAGAGGCTGATCAGGAACTTTTGTGGTCAGAGTACGAGCGGCCCATGGAGCCCGTCCACGAGGTGGATTGTTATAGAGATGCGCCAAGTTCGACTGAGCAAGAGTTGGGAGGACCGCTTGGCATGACTTTATACACTTATATTTTCCACTTGTTAGCAAATTGTTCCTTGCTTATCATTTTGCGGGTTGAAGAGTGTCATACCCCTTAGATGGCTATCTCTGTGCGGTGGTGATGCCGATTCTCCTAGAGTGCACTTTTTAGCCTGGATATCCGAACCTGCTACTGGAGATTCTTAGGTGGAGTCTTCGGCCTCTCTGTTGCAAGTTTCAGGTGGCCTTCAGCTCTTTACTACAGTTCTCCTTCCCTCCTTTGTCCGTAGCCTTTCATGTATCACACATCTTCTATAACTTTGTATCACTGGTGGTTTTTCCCCTATGGTTTATTGTAATTGTCATGTTTCAAGGGTATTTTCACCATCATTTCTGTTTAGCTTGTGATGCTTATCGCTGACATAACCTCTTACAAAGCCTCAACATAGGCAGCAAATCTGACAATCTCTAGAAACAAGGCAATGTTGCACCCCATTCCAAGTACAGGGTCAAGACTAAGAGAGGGGGATACCTGAGAATCTGGACGCTGCTCGCCCCCCTCCCCCTCTGCGCCATCGCTCCCCCCCCCCCCCCCCTGCTGCCTCCCGTCCCCTGCCTGCCCCTCGCATTGCCGCCCTGCCTGCCTGCCCGCTCGCGCGCGCCAGCCACTCCAGCCTGCCCCTCCTGCCCCCGCTTGCAGCCGCCTGCAGCCTCGCCTCGTGCTGCCTCCCCGCCAGCCCGCAGCGCCCCCCTTCTCACGCCACCTTCCCCCCCCCCGCTGCCCTTTTTTCCTCGCTTTGCTGCCGTTTTTCTTCCCCCCCCCCCCCCCCCCCCCCCCCCCCGTCTTCGTCAATCCTGAAGGACCTGCACTTGGCTCTGCATCTCTGTTACTTCAAGCAATGCTCGGCGTGCTCGGTTGCAGAGCGCCTTCATCGACCGCTTCTTCGCCTCAGCAATAGACACAGATGGAGGCTCCAGCTCCGCCACAGAGGGACTCATCCAAAGCCCCCTCGCCCGACCCCGCTGAGCCCACCATTTGACTTGCTCTTTCGCCGACAGAGCAAGCGAGCCTTGCCGCAGAGGTAGAGCGCTTGCAGGCGACTTCTGTCATCTGCAAGGTTCTCGGCACCCGTCCTAGCAGAGGAGAGTTGCGAGACCTTCTCCAGGCCCGCCTTCTCGCAGAGGTGGGCAAGATTTTGGATGTCCAGATCCTCAGACGGGGGTACTACCAGATCGAGTTCGAGACTTCCGAGATGGCCTCCAAGGTCATAGCTATGAGTCCACTGGCCATCCGAGCATCACGCGCCCACTTTCGACAGTGGCGACATGGTTTTGACCCGACTTCGGATGTGCTAGTAGAGGAGGCAGACATCCCCATCTCAGTCTGCTTTCCGGGTTTACGGAGGGAGTACCTTCCACTTCTCTCCAGGATTGGCTCCGCCATCGGGACTGTCCTGGAGACACCTCGTACGGCAGCATCAGTAGCTGCCAAGGCGGCTGGCATCCCTTCAGTTCGAGTTTTGGTCAGAGATACCCACACGCTCCCGAAGGTCATCCTTCTGCCTCGGGTGAGTGGGGGTTGGTTTAGACAGAGTGTGGAGTACTCGGGTCTCCCGAACCAGTGCTTCATTTGCAGACAGATGGGCCATCTAGCCAAGACCTGTCCACGGAGGAGGCCACGACCTGCACCTCAGCCTCAACCCCAGCCTGCCAAGGCTGGGCCGCAGCCACAGCCAACGTCACAGCGCATAGATGCTGAGCCACCCTCCGAGCCTGGGGCTCTAGCGGAGGAGGGATCGCAGCAGGCCCGTGGCCGTCGACGCCAGGGGCCACAGCGGCAGCTTGGCACTCAGAGTGGCCCTCAGGTGCCTACTCAGTAGCAGTGGGTTCCCACAGGGAACCGCTTTGGTCCTCTTGAGCAGGAGGAGCCCCCTACGCCAGCCTCCACTTCCGCTTCACCCTCGCCAGCCACCCCACCCTCAAATTTCCCCTCATCCCCTCCCCCGCCCTCTGCTCCCGCCCACTCCCCACCTCGCCCCCCTGTCTTTGTCGCCCCACCCCGCTTCGTTTCTCCTCCGCCTCCCCCAGCTCCTTCTCCCCCTCCTCCTGCTTCAATGCCACAGTCGACTCAGGAGACTGGTCCCTCGCCAGCGGCTAGGAGATCTCTTGGCAGCGCCTTTGCCACGAGTCGCCTAGCGAGAGAGGGTCGGCCCTTCTTGCGGCCCCCTCTGCAGATTCAGACATCTTCCCTTGCAACTATCCCTCGTGGTCTGACGAGCATTGACCTCCGACGCCGCTGGGATTTCTTCGATTACGGATTCACTCGCTTTCTCAGCGATTCCACAGCAGACCACGAGGCAGCTTGCTTCAGGGTCCACGCTCTGTTCCTCGCCGCTAGGGGGACAGAGGCCTTGGACTCGACAGTTGGTTTCTCCTTTCCCCTCTGTGGTCGGACCGAGACAGAGTGGTCTCTAGACTCAGTGGTGGGATGGTTGCATACACAGGTTCTCGAGTTCTCTCACCACATGGGAGAACTTGGAGTTACAGATTTGTTGCTGACTTTGTGGCCACTGGCCAAGTTTGCGGTGACACCCCCAGACTCAGCAAGATGTAGGCACATTGTGGTGTACTTTTTTGCTGATACGCAATGTTTGCCTTGCTATGTATACATTCATGAGGACTCCTGGACAGAGGAGGTTGCTTTACGCACGGCTCGCTCTGCATGGGCTTGGGCCAGGCACTCACTACAGGCTCGCCTATCTAGAGGACGCTCGGATGCGGATTACTCCCCATCCAAGCCTGCCTCGAAGATAGCCCGTCTTGCTACTGCGGCAGCATCTGTTCTCTCTCGCTCCCCATGAGGATCGTCTCGTGGAACGTGCAGGGATTAGGTGGGCCCCAGTTTCAGCGACAGCGGGGCCGATTGCGTCAGGAGCTTCAGCGTTGCCTTGTGGGAGGAGAGATTGATCTCCTTATGCTTCAGGAGCACCATTTGTCTGAGAGCCGCATTCGGCGATGTGGTCAGATTCTGCGGGGACGTTATGATACCTTTTGGTCAGCTGCTTTTGGACCTGGAGGCATCCAGGGTGGGGTATGTATGACTATTGCGGACTCATTGCAACAGGCCATTGTGGGCAGAGGGATTATTGTGCCAGGCAGGGCTCAGTGGATTACTTTGCAGGTTCAGGGTGGCCTTGTGGGCTTCCTGAACATCTATGCGCCCAATGTGGCAAGTGCTCGTGCAGAGTTTTGGTCACAGATTGTTGAGTCTCTGCCACAGGTTGACCATTGGTGTGTAGGAGGGGACTTCAACATGTTGGAGGACCCCTCTGACAGGATCGGAGGCAGCCATGCTACTGTACATGGAGTCGAGTTAGCAGCTTGGGAGAGGTTGTGTATGACTTTGAGGGTCTCGGATACATGGCAGCACTCTGGCTTTGTGAGGCCTCCAGAGAGTCTTGCCTTCTCTAGGTCGGACCGCAGAGTGGGAGGAGTGAATCTATTGCAGATAGATCGCTTCTACACTAGTGACCACTTCAGTGACTTGGGGGGATCAATGGGCATCCTGGCAGGGACATCCTTCTCGGACCATGCACCAGTGATCCTCACAGTGGCAGACAGGCAGAGTAGTGGGAGCACGTTGCTTCGCATCCCAGAGCGGGTCTTGTTGGACTCAGCACTCAGAGAGAGGATAGAGGCTCTCTGGACAGAGGGCATGGACAGCCAGGCTCTACCTGCAGACAGAGTGGCCTTAGGCCTAGCTCAGCTTAGCCACTTTTTTCTCCAGGAGTCTTTGGCTCGATGGGTTGCAGCGAGAGAGGAGGAGCAGCGTCTCAGACGAGGCATTGCTTCACTACAGAGGATGCAGGAGCAGCATCCAGACAGTCCATGGTTGGAGGAGCAGTTACAGCAGGCTCGACAGGAGCTTGCTTGCACAGAGGAGAGGCGCCATGAGTTTGCCTTTCACCGACAGGCATCTCAGTGGACTCAGGTGGGTGACAGAGTGACAGGTGCTTTTTTTGAGACAGTGGGACCTCGGCACTCGCATGCCAAGGTCAATCAGCTGAGGAGACCTGATGGGTTAGTTGTTTGTGAGCCTGAGGATATGCGTGCAGTTGCTACTGACTTTTACCGTGAGCTACTGTCGGCTGAGCCCCAGTCAGAGAGACAGGATGCATGCAGGGAGCAGGTTTGGGCGCAGATGCCTTGTCTTGTGACTGAGGAGATGCGCCAGAGGCTAGAGCTACCTCTTCAGCTTGAGGAGCTGTACACCGCTCTTAGGGCCCTCCCTCGTGGTAGCTGTCCAGGTGAGGATGGGTTGACTCCCAGCTTCTTCTTCGAGTACTGGGACATGCTTGGCCCAGATCTTTGTAGTGTCTTTCAGTACATTCTGCACACAGGAGTGATGCCGGATAGCATGAGTGAGGGCCTGATTTACCTCATTCCGAAGGAGGGTGGCTCCTTGGATGAGATTCGACAGTGGCGCCCCATCACCATCCTCAACTCAGCCTACAAAATTCTTGCCAGGGCTCTGAGTTTGAGGATTCAGCCACTTTTAGAGAGCCTTATACATGGGACTCTGACACGTTTTGTCAAGGAACGCAGTATCCTTGACAACATCTTCACTTTCTGGGAGGCTTCTGCCCTGGCACGTCTCCGTGGGGAGGACCTTGTGATTCTTCTTCTCGATTTTGAGAAGGCATACGACAGAGTTGACTGGGACTTTCTAGAGGGCACGCTTCGCAGGATGGGCTTCTCAGATGCTTGGAT
The DNA here is from genome assembly GCF_014529385.1 of Adiantum capillus-veneris. Classification (NCBI taxonomy): domain Eukaryota; kingdom Viridiplantae; phylum Streptophyta; class Polypodiopsida; order Polypodiales; family Pteridaceae; genus Adiantum; species Adiantum capillus-veneris. The sequence goes on from NC_140956.1 coordinate 60,344,811, forward strand.
CAGAGGGGTGTCAGCTTTGTACAGGCAGGCTCACAGTCAGGTGCTTTTGGCAAGAGGTAGAGGTGAGCGCTTCATGCTCACACGATCGGTCAAACAAGGTTGTCCTCTTGCCCCCTTTCTCTTTCTGTTCTATGCGGAGGCGATGAGCAGATTTTTGGTGTCACAGCAGGTAGGTTTGAGGGGCTTAGCACACCCTATACGGGGAGATGAGCTTCTGGACGCTGAGTTTGCCGACGACACAGCCTTGTACTTAGAGGGCCAGGAGGCCAATTTACAGGGATATGGGCAGGCTTTGGAGACCTTCTGCTGTGCATCGGGCACATTGATCAACTGGAGAAAGACAATGGCTTTCTCGGTTGGTAGTGCTCCTGTGCCAGTTTGGATGCCAAGAGAGGGTTTCAGGTGGATTCCTCCAGGGACTGCAGTTCGGTACTTGGGTTGTCAGGTTGGTTTGGATTTGTCCCCCGAGCAGCAGATTGCTCCTCTCCTTCTGTCCATCAGGAGAAAGCTGTTACATTGGAGCTCAACACGACTTTCGCTGGTTGGTAGAGTAGTGGTTGCCAACCAGGTGTTGTTGGCGACTATGTGGTACATCACTTCTTGCTGGATCTTCTCGAGTTCTTGCATCAGCCAGGTAGAGAGGCTGATCAGGAACTTCCTTTGGTCAGGTCGCGACACTCAGATTGCCCGAGCCAAGGTGGCTTGGTCGGTCATCACACTTCCTTGTTCTCAGGGAGGGCTTGGGATCATTGATCCAGCACAGCAGAGCAAAGCCCTTCTTGGGAAGTTCGTCGTCAGAGGACTTCTTCCAGGCGAGGAGCCCTGGAAGGAGTTCTTGCTGCAGAGGCTTCGTGCCAGGGTGCCTCAGTCAGGAGGCCCTTGGCAACCTTCGACCAAATGGATCTTTACAGAGTTGCGCCGAGTTGGTTTGAGCAGGAGACTGGAGGACCGATTCGCTGTGAGTTTGCTTCGTTCTTGGGAGCTATTACGGCGTGGCCTAGAGCAGAGACAGCCGACGTGCACGGAGGAGCGCCTACGGCAGCCCCTCGTCTGGAACCCCATGGTTAGCACTCAGAGAGGCCACTTGGTGGGGAGTAGGCCTCATGTTTCTTGGGGTCCCATGGCAGCAGGTCCAGCGCGCTCTCTAGGTGACTGGCTAGAGTTCACAGGTTTGTCAGAGGAGGTGCAGGCTGTCCAGCTACAGGGCATGAGAGGGGTTCAGAGCATGTGTCACGACATCTCAGAGTCAGTTCCAACTGAGTGGCTCACGCCTCTCGAGCCAGTAGCACCCCGGTGGATGGGAGCCTTCACACGACTGGAGGTTCTCATTTCAGTCAGGGCTTGCTCAGAGACTGTCCCAGCCCTGTTCTTCGAGCTTCAGGGTGGGGGACGATTACAGCGAGTTGCAGTCGAGGCCCCGCAGGTAACAGAGTGCTGTTTCCAGAGGATCCGAGGTGTGGGCATCTGTGGGAGCACTTGTGTCATAGACCCTGACCCAACAGCTCTTGAGACAAGACACTGGAGGCTATGGGCTTGGGAGTGCTGTCCACTGGCACGAGTACAATGGGATCCTGGTGAGTGGCTATGGAGGGACCCCCTCTCTTCTGCAGACCACCCAGGAGTCCCTTTCTTTCAGTACATTGTTCGGCTTGGACGTCATATACTTGCAGCACAGAGAGAGGCCCACCCAGCTGCAGCACGTCATTGGCAGGAGGAGAGCCTCACAGTTGAGTTCTTGGCAGCTTTTTGGCAGAGGCTGTGGGACTCCAGACAGCCGAGGCGCATCACTTTGTTCCAGTGGTTGGTTGCACACAGAGCCACAACAGTAGGGAGCTGGCTTGTGCATAGTGGTCTCTCGGCCGCATGTACAGCCTGTGACCAGTTGGTGGAGAGTCAGCGACACTGTCTTTGGGATTGTCCTTCGGCCCAGCAGGTGTGGCTACGAGTTCTTCGGCTGATGCCTGCCCTCTCCACGGCTCGACAGTACACTTGGGGGACAGCGGCTTGGTCCACCCTCACGGGCCCGGCACTTCAGTTTGAGCTATCTTCCACCAGCAGGATGATAGTGATACAGGGGGGTCGACCTACACTCCAGCCTGCTATAGACCTTACTCCACAGGAGTGGTGCAGTGAGAGAGAGGAGTGTTGGGAGCTCATCAGCAGCCTAGCTCTCTGGTTCATCTGGCGGGCCCATTGTTTCCGCATCTTTGAGGCTCGCCCTGTGCCACCAGCAGAGACTGTTCGTGACTTTTGGCTAGAGCTGATCCATACTCTCAGAGGACAGCTTGAGGGACTACAGGGCAGCTCCGACCGCATGCGGGAGCGCCGCGAGGCTTTCCTTCGACTCTGGCGCCCTGGGCCTTTCTACACCATGGTCCAGGGGGTGCTCAGATGGAACTACTGTCCACCTGTGTGGCTTTTCCCTCCTCCCATCTCTTGATTTAGCCCCATTGTATATATGCTGTTTTTTCATTGGGAGAGTCTCCCCATCATGCTTGTTGTAGCCCTCTCTTGCAGAGGTGGATGTAGCCCTATGGGCAGTTTTCATTAACTAATAGAAGGATCTTTTTCTCAGAAAAAAAAAAAGAGAGGGGGATACATGTCTCAAGGCTGCTCCAAATCAACAGCCCTCTAGAAGCCGGAGACCTTTGCTCTCCACCGACTCCCGACTGCACCACCACTGAAAGAAGTGCCTCGATGATGAGATACCCTGCTGCCTTGAAGAGATACAGGGCGAGGTGCATCTACAAGTTCGATATATGATGGAACTTCTCCCCAACACCTTGTCACCTAAGCACCACCGATGGCTGCACAAAAGAGCAGGTGGGGGCTGCCCAAAAATGCAAGGGCTTCCCCCCTTTTCCTGCCATACAGGCTAAGCCTGTCACCCTCTCTAAAGGCACTCTGAGGAGGCCGGGCTTGATGACCTCAGAAGGTACCACGTGCCCCCCACCCCCCCTTCTCCCTCTCGCGTACCACCTTTCAGATGCTATTCATGCAGCTGCAACAACGGAGAAAGGTTTTCGCCACTCATGGTATACAGAGACATGGTAGTGGCACTATGCCTCAGCATAGCATGCATGCTGATGAGCGTCGAGATACAAGAGCCAGATTACAAGAGAGGTAGCAACAGGGACACCAAACACTGACACCCACAAATGACCTTCTGACGCCTTGTGAGGTGAAAGACAGAACATTTTTAGTGCAGCTTGAGCGTGCGCCATCAAAATTTGCTTTGAGTTGGGATTCCAGAGAGGCACGGAGACTCTTCTAGGAGCAGCGAGCACCTTCACACATTACTTCTGCGCACGCATGGGGACACTATGCGACTAACCTAATTACATTGCCAAGTTAGCCCTCTCTACCATTGCCACCGGGGTCTCGACCTCAACCTTCTACTCTCTTCACTGTCCGTATGATATGTGATGCCATTAATAGGTACACTCAGGCCAATCACATGGCCACAATAGTCCGGTTACTAAGCATCCATGTCACAGCAGGATACATTGGCACTGTTGTTGAACAGAGCTATATGTGAAGGCTTTCTATCACCCGCCATGTGTACTGCTCTACTGTGGTATGAAGAATATATGGAATAAAGTGTACCACAAAGGCAATACACATATAAATGTGGGAATAAACCTCAAACGGGACCATGAACTAGTTCAGGAATTACAGAGTGGAAATTAATTTGTTGACGAGAATAAAGACTTTGAAAACTCATCCTGTTCAGACTCCCACTGCAAACTTTGCTTACCACGGGGACAGCCAGATCTTTGTGATGCCATAATTCTGTAATTCCCTCTGGCAATTTTGCCATCTGAAATTTAAGCACCAAAACTCTTGAGTGACAAAGAAATCTCTGCTCAAAACAGCCGTTTACTACCCAATGATATCAACCTAGCTTAAAATCAGACCTACCTCATTCTGATCACCAGGGCAGAGCTCTCCAAGCTGCTGTCTAAGAAATTCCTCAAACTCTTCATCTGGAGCCTACATTTGGATTGTATGCCAATAAACACTCAGTATGAAACTGGATGATAGACACATCCTATAGCGCTAGAAGCCTTCATCACCAAGTGAGGTCTTACCAAGCGAACTCCAAAAGCTTTTGCTATGCCCGCTAGCGAGACGTCTGAATGTAATGAGCCCACACCGCCAACAACAAAAACCTGCTATCAAAATTTATGAGAAGCACTCCCCACCATAAATTGTACTTATACAAGAACATAATTGTAAACCGAAAGGAAAGATTGTCAAGAAGAACCATTACAAGGTCATTGACTTCAGCTCGCTGTTCCACCTCCTCTGAGATGGCATCTATCTGCACATAAATTATAAGCCAAGTATATATCATATAATTTTTTCATCATCTTTCTGGACTCTGAAAACCCAAAGTACGCACATCATTAGCAACAATCACTCGTCGTGTAACAGCCCAACCAATGGAGTGAAGCTTTTTATTCAAGAAAACACCAAGATGGTCTTCTACTTCTCCTCTTCTGCACACATTGCGAACCCTCTTTGAGCAAACAAGAAACCCACTTCATTTGCTTGAATATGCTCAAGAATGAATACATACAAGATTTCATCTCCTACAACCAGAACAGATGCTGCAAACAAGCTGTTCGCACAGGGCACAACCCCTACATCACCATTTGTGGTGACACTTCTCTTCTTCTCCATCTTGTTTGGCCTTTTCAACCTTCCTGCCCTTTCCAACCTTCCATCTCGCAGCAGGTATGCAGGCCTATATTTAAGACTTCCAGGTTCAGCTGGTTCCTTGCTAGCAACTTGACAGCTTTCAATGCACAGAGCCCCATTAGGAACAGTGTCGTGAATACTGCCAATGGATGTGTACCTTCAGCACAAGTGCCAAAAAATATAACATGAGATTATAGTCTTAGCTTGTGTAACAAGGTTTGTGAAGCAGTGACATTAACAATATCTTACCCTTGATCATAGAGCTTACAATAGGGGCCTTTGCATGCAAGTAGAAAAGCCCACACGTCTCTGTTGACAAGTCAAAAAACAAGCATTGCCTGAAACACTTTACAAGAAGCAGTATCTGAAGACAAATCCAGACAACCCGAACCTGTATGACCAATCCAAAATTGGATTGACACGCATGAATGGTGGCCACCCTGTTGAGCTAGGGGAAAACTGCTCTTGCCCAACCTTCCAGAACCCACAAAAGATTATGTGACTGTAAAATCAGCATATGATCGCTCAAAAAGCATCAAACTCCTTCAAACACTTACTGCATTGGGATCACCAATACGAGTGCCAAGAAATATAGCTTTAATTGGTTTTTCTTTCAGTAATGCTTCTATTCCTGATTTAAAATCAAGCCTAATGATCTCCATTTCCAATTTGTATCTGCCCAAGACAAAATAATCCACGATGTAAAGGAGCACTATATCTTGACCGTGTCTAAAGTTGTGAGACAGATACTAACAAATTTGCTGTTTCCAGAGTGAATGCATCAATTTCAGGAAAAGCATCTGGACTTTCAAAATAGATAGCTCTTATGGGATGCCGCTTCTGACTCTCATCATGAGCTCCATTGAACCCCTGCTTGGCTTCTGCCGCAGCATAACCTGCCCTCAAAAGATGAAGTAACACCTGCAATTTCACTTCGCTTCCTGCTCAGCAATTACGATGGGTGCTTTGAATGTATGTGATATGAACACAATAATTACCGTGGAATCTTTGCCACCATTGAAACTGAAAGCAACTTCATCAAATCTGTAAGAACAAAAATTCACACAAAAGTCAAGACGCCACTAGGGACACGAAGGGTACAATGAATGTGGAAGTTCAATTGTTCAGAAATTTTTTTTCCCTTGAGAACTCCAAGCCTGGTGGTTTAAATAAAATATAAAAAATTGACTTGAAATGATATTTGTGTGCCACTCTGGAGCATACATCAGCCTACAGCCAAACGCTACCCACTAGGGAATTAATCATTATACCCATTCTCGAGAGATGCAGACTAAACAGAGAACAGCTAGCTGACTGGTGCTATTTCTGGGGTGGAAAAAACTAATAAAAACAATGTCTACCAACTCTATGAAACAGGCACACCAAAATGATCTCAGTTAGTAACCTCAATATTTACAACAGATCATTTTGGTGACCTTTGACCCATCTCCTTAACATGCAAAGTACCCTAAACAAAATTACTTTGAACCTCAGTCCTAGGTAGTTCCAATCGCTTCAACAATTAACAAGAGGAAACACCATTTCCATATATAGCATTAGACAGTCCTGCTCATCAAGAGGGCCCCAGCTGCTAGCTATCCTTACTTAGAAAGAATTCAAATACCCTATAGTGACTCAATCAAGCACCAACTAACGAGTTGAGCATTAAGGCATTTTCAAATAATCAATGTTTCGGCATCAACATCAAGGGTGATCGAAACAATGTATAGCAGAGATGCGGTATCCATCTCCATATATATTAAAAACTTCGATAAGAGAGTATCCATCCCCATTCACCATCACAAAACTTGGACATACCAGTATCCCTCCCAATTTGCAAAACTTCGAATAATTCCTACTAGCTGTATTTAGAAGCTTCAGATTCACAAACAAACATTACATGAGAATCAAAAAAAGCAACCATAGCCACATATTCAATTAAACCATCACAACCATTTTGCATATCATAATCCACATAGTTTTTTGGCAGCAATATTCCAACTATCGTACCCTCCCTTGGGTCCATACTCCATTCTTGCGATTTAAAACCATATGTCACATGCACATGGCTTTACGAGCCATGTGAACATGCTACTACTACGTTTTCGGAGCCAAGGTTTGTCTACAATATCCGAGGGAATTAGTTCTAGCAATTTTGTGAGTTTGTTTGCAGGACATGCTCGTGCCATGGCACGTGCACAATGTGAAATAAAAACATTCACCTCACTTTCGATACTTTTCGATGCATGGGAATACAAGAAATAATGTACATATTGTGATATATGCTAGGCTACTGCGCTCGCTATCATGTACATACCTTTCTAGGAGTCGCGGCCCTGGATGTGGCACCGTTGTTTGTTTTCCCACTTGATAAGATGCTAATTTTGTTTTATAATGTACATATTCCAAGCATTTCATAGTGGCACTGTCATCTAGCCTACGCGGACAAAAACTGCCAAAACTTGCAACTAACGGGCGTTATCATAAAATTGCATGAAAAGTGACCCAAAATGAAAAAGTGATGAAAACTAATGCATATTTATGCTTTTTATGCTTATGTGAGTGATCCCACAAAGTTAGAGATTTTCCTGACTCTGTTTCGGATTCTTCACATCAAAACTGGTCTTTTGGATCAAAAACAAGCTAAAAATGATCTAGTTTTGATCAAAAATGGTAAAAAGGCCCAAAAAATGACACATCAGGCTTCGGCACATTTGGCCATGGGGAAGAGAGAGAGGACCGCTTCTTATGTGAAAAGACGTGCAATTTTTCCCTTCTGTGCAAATCACTTTCTTGGTTGCTCTATGAGTGTATAATGAAGTCTCGCCTCTCGGCTATCTTGTATTTGAGCTTGTGAGGGAGTGAATTAGGGTTTCCCTTCATCAAAATGGTGTGGGGGCTTCAATATGGAAGCTCTTACATCTTTGCAATATCAGAAATGGTCGTTGTGAAGGCGGAAGCTCATATTTTCTTTCAATTATTTGAAGTTATGACTATGTAATTGGGGGCAAGGCTGCAAGATTCCATTGAATGGGATTTGTGCTTGTATGAGAGTTGAGGTTTCGTGGCTAAAACTTTAGTGTTTTTAATTGCTCTTTTTAAGTAAAATTGGATGTGAATTGGTGATCCTTTCATCACGATCTCACTTACAAAAACAAGTAGATTCCAAGCACAATAGAAAAGAGGGTTTGTGACTTTTCTTTCATGAACGCTCTTAGACTTTCCACAATCTTTAGGAAGAGGGTTGGTGACTACCATAAACACTTTTTCACTAAGTGTTTGTGACTCTCATCATGAACTCGCACAACCAAAGGTTTCGCACCTTCCCAACTAGACCACACACTTTCCAACAATATGAATGTCGAGATAAGCCCATTAGATAGGCTTTTCTAGTTTTGGAACCCTCTTGCATAAATGATTTGTACGCGTGTTAGACGGGTGTTGTTACACTTCAATGGACATCCCACGATACGAGCATGTAGATTAGGTCTACGGAAATGAGTCAATTCAATCCTTAGGTCAAATGCATCATTGGTTAGTGAGATACAACTCAAATAGTTCCAAAGGGTCACTTGATGTGCACATGTACAGTTGCATGTCTAGGCCACTATACCCCTAAAAAAGCAACTCTCGTCACTTGGCATAAGAAATCCAAGGTGCCCCCATTTGCTCTCTCCCAGCGTTTTGCTGAAGATCGCCATCTGCCTCTCATCCTCACATTTTTGCTAGATCGCCCCTCCACTTCCAACGTTTTCTAGAGCAATCACCCCATCCTCGATCTGGCATTTCCTGGTAGCTATCAACCTGGTCTCTTTCACGCTTTTCCTTGACCTTTGAAGATGATCATCCGCTACCCATTTCAGCCCATTGTTGCCATGTTTTCAGCAATACATCAAGGGCAAGATCTGCTTTGTTTTTGCATCACAGATCTGTGTATTTTGCAGCCAACAATCAGCCCTTGGTTCCGAGTGTGCAAACTAGCCCACATCTACCCCATGGTGGCCATCCGTAACCCACATTGAATCGGATCTCATCAACAAGTCAAATCAGCCCTGGAGGTGCTTCATTATCGGCTCATTCATCGACTAAATACAAGGCTTATCACCAATGAGTTACACGATTTGCTTTCGAAGCATCCTCCAGGCAATCTACTGTGCTTGCAAAACTTTCAACAGTTTTTAAACTCTATGCTTCCCCCAGTTGTGCAACCACTTAATCCTACTAACAGTTAAAAAAGTCCAACACATCATTTGTGGGATTCTGCAAGTATTCCACTTGCACCTATTAGAGTTAAGGCATCTATGCATTCGTCCAGTCAATCCCAGTTTCTCCAAAGGGCAACTGTTAGGGAGTGGGGGCTGTTTTGCCACTGTGCCCCGCCAGTGTGAGGTAGGTATCTCATGTCGGGATATGTTTAGCCATGCTTGGCTCAGGGTCTTGGCCTTGTTCATGGCCAACAGGCTCCTGCAGGCTGGGAGTATGTTTCCTAGCCTTGCTAGTATTTTTCCCAAGAGCCCTTTTGGGCATCTTGTGTCAGTTCCTACGTATTTCCCTATTTTAGAGGTCATGGGGGCTGATGGATAGTTGGCCGACCAATACCTCTAGGAGTATATAAGTGAGGGTAGGGTACAGGAGAGACTGTGCACAGGCCTTGGGGATACAGGGTGTAACAAACGGAATAATCAATCGGCTGAAAGTAAAAAAAACATCGATAAAAAAGAAACGAGGAAGAAGATCGACACAGTATTGGAGAGACCCCTCCATTCTAGATCTTTGACTCGATGGTCATTTCCTTCCCGCCGGATTCCGTTTCTAGAATTCTCGAGCATAGACCGAAGTCCCTTGCTCCTCCTCCGCGATGGAGAGTACCTGCAAAAAGAACAAACACAAAAGCAACAATTCGTAGAGTGTATTCACTCCTGTCACTCCTTGTACAGGGAAAAATGACCTCTGTACTCCGACTTCTTGTGATCACTTGCAGTTCCGTAGCGGCAAAGCCTCCTTGTGGTACGACGGGAAATCTCGGATGAGAGGGGTTGCTAGGGCTGCTTTTATAGGCTATTAGTTGCGCGGCAGGGCGCTGGCTGCTAGAGGCTACAAAACTCTCTCTCTCTCTCTCTCTCTCTCTCTCTCTCTCTCTCTCTCTCTCTCTCTCTCTCTCTCTCTCTCTCTCTCTCTCTCTCTCTCTCTCTCTCTCTCTCTCTCTCTACGCGCTACGCGTTGGAAGTGCCACGTGCTGAAGGCTGACGGGCTCGCGCAGGTGCAACTGCAGGAGAACGCGCAGGCGCAGCAGAGGGGGAGCCTGGAGCAGCAGCAGGTGCAACTGCAGGAGAACGCGCAGGCGCAGCAAAGGGGGAGCCTGGAGCAGCAACAGGTGCAACTGCAGAAAAACGCGCAGGCACAGCAGGAGGGACCAGCGTGAAGGTTCACGCTGGCTGATGTCGTCCTCCTCCTAGCAGCACACACTGGTGTAGAGTCACAACAGGCAACGCGCGCGGTTTGGGGAGGGAGCAGTACAGCAGGACGTCCACGCAGGCAACCCCATGGCGAGGAGCTGCTGCGGCCCCATCGCGAGGACTCTCGCTCTCTCTCTCTCTCTCAGTGAGGCAGTGAGGCAGCGGGCTCACGCAAGAGACGCGGTACTCCGTGATTCCCTACGCGTAGAATTTCCTCGGCACCTCTCCTTTACCTACGCGTAGAAGGTCCTCGGCAGCCCTCCTTTACCTACGCGTAGAAGGTCTTACATTTTCTACGTTAAAGTTTAAAGGTTTTCTAAGCCTTGAAATAAACTCTTAAAATTCAAAGGCTTTTAAGCTTTAAAATAAACTTTTAAAGTTTGCCTTATTCTCGGTCCCTTACCTTAGTACCCTACCCCACATTTGCGGGGCGGGTTCGATGGATCCGCTTACCGAAGAGGAAGGGCCGGGTGTAGATAGCTACACCACCCCAAAAAAAAAAAACAGCCACATTTAAGCGGAGAAACAGAGATACTGTACTATCACCAGGATCATTACGAGTGGGGAAAACGTCCAAGGTACGTGATGAACTAATGATGGAGAAGGTCCATATGATGCTCAAATCAGAGCTAAACTACATGAGAGATGACATCAAGAAGGAAATGCACGCGAGCGCGGAGAGCTACAGGAACTCCATGTATGGAGACATGATGAGAGAACTAAGGGGAGAGACCCGGGGGATACAAAATGAGGAGATTCAGATCTTGAAAACAGAATTACAAAACCTAATCAAGGCCGAAGTACATGTAACAGAATGCGTTGTGCAAAAGAAACTCGATGAGGCAGTAGCAAGTTTCGAAGCATGGAGAACAAATATGGAAAAGCACATGAGGGAAAAAGATGCAATAATCGAGGAGCTAAAAGGAGAACTTGCGGCCTGCAAATCTACAACTGAGGAGAAGGGAGACGACCAACCTTCGGTGCTCAAGGAGCTTGAGGACATGAAGGATCAAATGAAAGCTCTACGGGAAGGAGATGAACAGAAATCGAAAACGGCATCTTCATGGGCGGAACGTCTCTTTAAGACACAAGAAAAGGTTGATGAAGCAGAGAAATGGATTGAGGATGCGAAGAAAGGGAAGACCCATATGCCCGAGACCACACCTACCTCCACCATTATTAATATGACAATTGAGGAAGAGCAGAAAAGGAAGACTCGGGCTCTGCATGTGCGGGTAACAGGAGTCAAAGACAAAGAGAATGTATATGAAGAAGTGAAGGAACTGCTACAACGCATGGGCATCACAGAGCCCACTCACACGAGTACATGGAGAGTGGGCAAGAAAGGAATCGATGAGAAGGGAAACGTAAAGGATAGGGCACTTATTCTCCGCTTCCCGAATATAGAAATAAGGAAAGAATTTCTAAAGAAGAGGCCAACTCTTAAGAAAACCGGTATTTTCCTGGGAGATGACCTTACATTGGCACAAGTGGTACACATGCAAGAGTTGATGCCAGAGATCAGGGCTGCACGAGAAAAGGGGAAAATCGCCTTTTATAGAGGAAGGAAAGTAGTGGTTTTGGAAAAGCGCTCAGCATGACGGTGCGAGACCTATGGGACGACGCTATAGATAGCGGCGTGGAATTGTAATGGATCATATAGGCTAGATGTAGGTGCCTTTGAAGACAGCTTTAGGGACAGAGACATAGTTTTCTACTCAGAGACACACCAGATACTGGGACAACGTGTGCCACATGTGAAGGGTTATTTATGGGAAACAGCTGGTCGACCAGACAAGAGATCTCTACAGGGTAGCCGGGGTTCAGGAGGAGTAGCAGTCTTATTTAAAGAGGAGCTGAAACCACTACTACAGATTATCAGGAAAGATGAGCAAGCAAGGTATATGTGGGTGAGAATGAGAGCCGAGACAGGTAGATTTCTATACATCGCTATATGCTACTTCCCTCCGAATACCTCAGTCTACTCCTCACCTAAAGGACAGTCCCCTTTCTCCATATTGAATAATGACATATGGGAGTTCTCTAGAGATGGAGACATCGTTCTCTTAGGAGACTTTAATGCCAGAACGGCCAACTCTCAAGCAGTATTCTATGATACTTCTGAGGAAATGCTTGCAGAAGTGGATTTATCACAGAGGGGGCTTACTAGAAACTCACAGGATAAAGAACACACTGAATATGGGAGACATCTCATGGAGATGGCAACTATACATAGTTTGGCCATACTTAATGGTCTAGAGAATTTCCCGTTATCGGGGGGATTCACATGCTTCCCGCACAGGCATGGGGTGGATTATGTCATGACTTCACCAAGCTTTATTTCTAGTATCAAGGAATTTAAGGTGGGACCCAGACCGGTTGGGATTGCAGTGGATCATGCTCTATTGACCTTATCAATCTCCTTCCAATACAATGCCTCTCAAGTACAAAGGAAGAAGACACACGCAAGATATATTTTCACGCCAGAAAGTGATTCAGTCTATGTGGAAAAGATCTATAATAGGATGTGGACAACCGAGCCAGTATATACTGTAGAGGAGATTACTTCTCAATTAACAGAGATACTACATGGAGCAGCACAAGAGGCATACCCACATACTCAACCTGATCAGAAGAGAGGAGCTGGGAACGTGCCTCAAAACAGCTGGTATGACGAGGAATGCAGAGAGACGAGAACCCAGGTCCAAAAAGAGCTTACCCTTGGGATCATCACATATAAGCAGTCTCGGATTGCTCTTCGGGGTATAGTACGTCGCAAGAAAAGGGCATTTTTAGCCAAACTGGAGAAGGATTTATATTAGCTCTTCTTGAGTCGGGACTCACATGAGGCATGGCGCTTATTTCACGAGCACTCACCGCCTCCGACGATTATTTCTCCTGAGATATGGGGTCAATATGTAACATCATTATATATGGTATCTGGACAGCCTCCATTACCAGATCCACTAGAGCCATGCCCTGCTACTAGTACTTTCTTTACTACGGAAATGGTGGAAAAAGCCATTGATAAGATGAAGACAAGAAGAGCATATGATCATGATGGTTTAGTAGCAGAACATCTGATCCATGCCAGGGATCTACTTTCAGAAGTCCTTGCTTGTCTGTTTAATCGGGTCATGTGTGAAGGATTCCCTGAATCTTGGAAATTATCTACTATCGTACCTATTTTCAAGTCAGGGGATCCTATGATACCCGGGAACTACCGTACCATTATGGTAGGTCACACTTTGACCCGACTGTACGCATCCATTCTTGAACAAAAATTGAGTAGATGGGCAGAGAATCAGGGCATAAGGGCAACGGGACAAGCTGGATTCAGAAGGGGTTATTCCACTTTAGATCATATTCTTACGCTCAGAGCCATTATTGAAGAAGGAAGAGCAAATGGGAGAAGAATGTATTGTTGCTTTGTGGATTTTCGGAAAGCTTTTGATACAGTTCCAAGGGCCAGATTGATGCGCAGGATGCAAGAGTTAGGGGTCCCCAAAGAGATTATTTGGGGGATCATGGCCTTATACGGATCAGTAACTGGTTATGTACGTACTCCAGAAGGGGATTCCGACATTGTTCACTCCACCGTTGGAGTAAAGCAAGGATGCCCACTGTCCCCAACTTTATTTGGTATGTACATAGATGAGGTATCAGATTACATTGATAGAGAAGGTGACAAAGGTGCTCAACTTGCAGGGTCATGGATCCCGTTGCTGTTGTATGCAGATGATATTGTATTGATAGCAGAATCACCAGATGGAATGCAGAGGCAGCTAGATGCTTTACATAAATTCGTGGAGGACAGTGGACTGTCGGTAAACTTGGGTAAAACCAAAGTTATGGTGTTTAACACCACACCGCAGTGGGTTAGGAGATCGGCACCTACATTTGCATATGGCCAGGATACAGTAGAGTACACAGATGCATACACATACCTTGGGGTGGTATTTGCAGGACCGAAGTTTACTCTTAGGAAAGCAACGGATACTAGATTATCCAGAGCCTCTGCAGCCCTGGGAGGGTTGGAGAGGATGTGTTCACAAGTGCAGTTTCAGGAACCTAGAACAAAACTTTGGCTCTTTGATACTGTGGTGGCTTCGGCTATGCTTTATGGGGTCCAGATTTGGGGACCATCTGTGGATCGGGATAATTGGAAGTCAATGGAGAGACCTTTGGTATCTATGATTTCCCGAATGATTAGAGCCAAGGCCTCTGTACCACACGCGATTACCCGAGCGGAACTAGCGGCCCCTCCGATAGAAATTGAAGCTCTTACCAGATTAGTGTCCTTTATACATGGTTTGTGGGATACAAATAATGGCCAATATACTAGACTGGCCCTCGAATCCTCTCGACAATTGGCAATGAAAGGGGATACATCATGCTGGTATGCGCAACTGTCCTCGTGGTTTCAGAGACACGGGTTCAGTATGGAAAGATTGCCCCCCTTCCAATACTCTCTTGAGGCTCCATCACTGGCAATTACACGAAAAGAGATTAATAAAATCATCCGACAGGAACTTATACAGTTGGATACTAAGAGGACATGGGTAGACCCTACACAAGAATTGGGCACGAAGATGGCCGACTACAAAGAAAACTTCCTACAACTATCTGAAGATGGATTTGTGATTCGCCCGAGTTACATGGATACCCACCTGTCTCATGGGGTGAGATGTGCTATTGGTCAGATTCGTACATCCTCACACCAGTTGGAAATTGAATTTGGCAGATTTAGGGGAATCCCACCTGAGAGCAGGATTTGCAAGTTATGCGGAATGGAGCCGGAGACAGAATTACACTATATATGCCATTGCACAGTATACTACGAGATACGTGGGCGTTTTCACTGCCTCTTTAAAGAAGGCTTTGGACCTCTAGATAGAATCATGCAATACCAAGATCAAAGATGCTTAGGCTTGTACCTACTGGAACTACATCGGCACAGGGATAATCTAATGAGAAGACAAAGAGCACTACATCCTCAGAGGCAGATCACAGACTTCTTCGGATCGAGAGAAGCAGGAATGGAAGGGGAAGCAAGAGGCCAGCAGCCAACACAAAGGAGTACCCACATTCATACCAAAGGCACCCTAATTGACAGAGCAATTGAGCTTAGGAAATCGAGACGACCACGACCAAGATGCAGAAGCACACTTCACCAGAGGAGACTACAACAAAGGATTAGAAGCATTCTAGCTAGACACCCAGAATGATCCTAAGAAGTTTATTTAATACTTTGTATTTAGTTTCACATTTAAATTTCACACTTTTCACACTTAGTACTTCAGTACTAAGGTACCTAGACATTGTAACAGATTCACCACTTTTGTATCAGTTTGGTCTCATAGGTCATTCTGGCCTTTTGAAGACGTTAATATAACATTTCATTTCATTTCTCAGGCACCAAAAAGGCTAGCGTTGAGGATCAGCCCTTGCTGCTGCAGATTTCAGCCATGAAGATAACGCCGTCAATGATTCCCATGGATGTTGCCCAGAACAAGTAGGCGAGTGCCATCGCAAAGGAGTGCCTACAGAGATGTCCTGTCTCTTTCTACCTCAGTGATCTCTCTTCTCCACAGGTACCTTGTTCTTGTATGTGGCATTGCAGATGTTCTAGATCCGAGTCAAGGTGTCCACCCCACTTCTTGTCTTCATTGCATCTTCCGCTGCCACTTTTGACAACAACACCTATGCCCCCCTTTTAACCACCTCCTCCACCACCACCACCATTTTCCACACGTCCCACATGGAATGGCTGTGCTATCATCTGTAATATGTAGCTCCGCCTCCTCAACTGAAGACTTTTAAAGATGGTGGATCCACAAGCAAGTTTTCACCTTTTCGAGTGTGAAACACGGAAAGAAAGCTCTTCAATTTCTACAACAATTTGACAAAATCTACTACCTTAGTAACTACACAGAGGAATCCACGATTCCTCATACAGAAACATAAATCAAGAACTATGCTATGCAACATGGTTTAACACATATGTACATGTTTGAGGTTGCACGCGTGCACTATCTTTGGAGAATGTTTGACCCAAACTTTATGAAAGTGTAAAAACCTTAGAACTTGAAAATTTTGAACTCTGGAGCTTTATGAGCAATGAAAGTTAGCATTGAATATTTAAGTTGCTAAGTTGTAATTTTTAAGTTTCAACATTGTTTGAACTTTGACTCGTTCTTAAAATTCTAACCTTGGAGGGTTAGCGTGAGTTTCCGGTTGCCTTCACCAATACAGGAGTATTGCCTTACCAGGCAGATGACCACTATGCAAGAGCTTATGGACCACGCAACAGTTGGCTATAAGTTGATATTAGGTAAATTTTTTTGAGCCAGAAAGAACTCCAAAAGAACTTCCTACCGACCGAAAAAGTGAAATCGATTCACTCTTCGCAGAAAACGGACTTAAGACACCTCAACAACCTTGACAACAAAGGAAAATTCTTCGACCGGAAGGTAGATGTTTTGGATGCTACTAGACTAGTCATACTTTTCAAGGGTGACCAAACCGTACAGATACTTTCGAACACAACAACCGTCAGCTAAGATTTCCTCGGAATCAACTAGAACCAAATGGGAACTCAAATCAAAGACGAGTTAGATACAAGAGGTACGAGCAAAGTTACCCCACTTATTTGGGTCACTTTCAATTTCTATTCAAGGATACCATGGACACGTCTCATTTCACATCATGAAGCTTTATAGAAATGCCTTGGCATCATTAAAATGATGCTACCATTGCAGACTGCAGTGCAGCAAAGGCAGATCGTTATACCATTAATGCATTGAAAACCTATCACTCTTCAAGTTTGTCTGAGTTAAATACAAGAGATACAAGCAAAGTGTTGGGCTTTCAAGCCCGTTGGTACCCGTGTGCGAACACTCTCCTATAAGCATGCAAATACATTTAGTGAGAGCCCCTCTTTTAGTTGAGTTTGCATGCAAAGATTTACCTTGTATATTAAGAAGCGTTATTTTACAAACTGTGTCAAGCTGCTCTTTCTCTCTCTCCCTCTCTCTCTCTCGGAAATTGGTGTCAAGAAACCAATTCTAGAGAGAGAGAGAGAGAGAGAGCAGCTTGACACAGTTTGTAAAATAACGCTTCTTAATTTGATTTGCAAAAGATTTACATATATAACGGGCTAGTGTCGAAAGTTGTACCTCAAACCATGGCGAACCTATTAATGGCGGTTATGACGGAATCCACGCACGTCAATGAAAGGCCTTCTCTCCTCTGCAAGCAACTACTTCCGCGGAGATCGGAGCCACGACCTTGGATGCTAAACCCCAAAGCTCTGATACCACTTTGTAAGGCCACGGCTAGGGTGGATGCCAGTGACAAGAATCCATGGCAAGCTTAAGGGCGTGCAGAGAAGGAACGAGAGAGAGAGAGAGAGAGAGAGAGAGAGAGAGAGAGAGAGAGAGAGAGAGAGAGAGAGAGAGAGAGAGAGAGAGAGCAGCTCCAAACAGTTTGTAAAATAACGCAAAGTATGTTGTCAAAAGATTGCTTCCAAGGAAGGAGCCTTGGAAGGAGTTTTTGCTTCAGCGGCTTAGTGCTAGAGTGCCTCAGGCTGAAGGTCCCTAGAGACCTTCGACCAGATGGATTTTCACAGAGATGCGCAGAGTTGGCCTGAGCAGGAGACTGGAGGACCGTTTTGCTGTGAGTCTGCTCTGCTCCTCGGAGCGGCTGCAGAGAGGCCTGGAGCAGCATCAGCCTACTTGCACGGAGGAGCGCCCGAGACAGTCCCTTGTTTGAAACCCCATGGTTAGCACTCAGAGAGGCCACTTGGTAGTAGGCCTCATGTTTCTTGGGGTCCCATGGCAGAGGGTCCAGCACGCACTTTAGGTGACTAGTTGAAGTTCTCAGGCTTGTCAGAGGAGCTTCAGAGCATCCAGCTATTACAGGGCATGAGAGGGGTGCAGAGCATGTGTCAGGACATCGCAGAGGCAGTACCAGCTGAGTGGCTCACACCTCTCGAGTCAGCAGCGCCCAAATGGATGGGGGCCTTCACGTGAATGGAAGTCCTCATCGCAATTCGGGCTTGCTCAAAGATTGTACCCTCCCTGTTTTTCGAGCTACAAGGTGAGGGTCGTTTACATCGAGTTTCAGTAGAGGCTCCACAGGTGGCAGAGTGCTGTTTTCAGAGGATCCGAGTTGTGGGCATCAGTGGGAGGACTTGTGTCATAGATCCTGACCCAGTAGCTCTTGTGACTGGCCACTAGAGGTTGTGGGCTTGGAAGAGCTGTCCACTGTCACAAGTGCAGTGGGATCTTGGAGAGTGGTTTTGGAGGGACCCTTTCTCCTCAACCGACCATCCAAGTGTCCCCTTCTTTCAGTACACTGTTCGACTGGGACGTCACATAATGGCAGCCAAGCTCGTCCTGCTGCAGCACCTCATTCGCAGGAGGAGGGTCTCACAGCTGAGTTCTTGTCAGCTTTTTGGGCGAGGTTTTGGGACGCCAGACAGCCGCGGCGAGTCACTTTGTTCCAGTGGGCTGGTTGCACATCGAGCTACAGCAGTGGGGAGCTGGATTGTACATAGTGGTCTCTCGGCAGCATGCACAGCTTGTGACCATCCTGTGGAGAGTTAGCGTCATTGTCTTTGGGACTGTCCTTTGGCACAGCAGGTTTGGCTTCATGTCCTTCGGCTGATGCTTGCTGTTTCCACAGCACGGCAGTACACTTGGGGAGCAGCTGCTCCACCACCAGCAGGATGATAGTGATGCAGGGGGGTCGACCTACACTCCAGCTTGCTACAGAGCTTACTCCACAAGACTGGTGCAGTGAGAGAGAGGAGTGTTGGGAGCTCCTCTGGTTCATCTGGCAGCCCCGCTACTTCCGCATCTTTGAGGCTCGCCCTGTACCACCGGCAGATACAGTTCGAGATCTTTGGCTAGAGCTGATCCATACTCTCAGAGGACGGTTTGAGAGACTCCAAGGCAGCTCCCACCGCATGCGAGAGTGTAGAGAGGCTTTCCTCCGACTCTGGCGTCCTGGCCTTTCTTCACCATGGTCCAGAGTCAGATGGCTCTACCGTCTACCTGTGTGGCTTTTCCCTCCTCCCATCTCTTGATATAGTCTCATTGTACATTTGTTGTTTTTTCATTGGGAGAGTCTCCCCCTTCTAATTGTTGTAGAGCCCTCCAGTAGAGGTGGTTGTAGCCCTATGGGTAGTTTCGCTAATAGAAGGATCTTTTTCTCCGAAAAAAAAAATTGACTTGTAAAAGCTTTACATATATAAGGTAAATCTTTCCATGCAAACTCAACTAAAAGAGGGGCTCCCACTAAATGTATCTGCATGCTTAGAGGAGAATGTTCCCACACGGGTACCAACAGGCTTGAAAACCCAACACAAAGTTACCCCACTTCTTGGTTTCTGTTCAGGAATACGATGGACAAGTTTGATTTCACATCATAAAAAGTGCCTTGGCGTCATCAAAATGATGCTACCTGTAACAGACTTGGGACACTCCAAGTCGATATTCTACCGCAACACAGCAGAGATTCACTTCAAAACAGTTCACAGTTCACAATTGATTCGACACAGTTCACAGTTCACAATTGATTCGACACAGCCCGGCAAAGTTCCGTGCCTAGAGATATTGGCCCCAAAGACTGGCGCCCCTTTCGGTATTTCTTTTTGTATTAATTTTGTGCTCAAAGTACAAGGGAGTGGGAGGGTCTCACTCTCAGACACTGCGTCCAGATGCTCTACAGAGTGGGAGCCCTGCCCACTAATTTATAAGTTTACAAGGGATGCTAAAAGCAGAGCCCCAAAAGCTGCCATAAAATAAAGCAATTGATCTCACAAGCCTTGCTTGGTAAATAAAGCACTTTACGTAAGATTTTCAGCCAGCTTTGCGTAAGAAAAGCAATTCCGTACAGCCTACGCTTTTTCCGCCGCAATCTGCGGAGGTCCGTACGGTGATGCCACGTCAGCATGGCAGCAGGATTCCGAGAATTCTGCCACGTCACTGCCCTTTGCACGGGCTTGCAAGAGAGAGTATGTGTGTGTCTCACCATGCCACGTCACCAGTTTGTGACAAACCCCCCTCTTGAAAGCATTGTAATCGCCCTCGATTACGCTTGCAAAACAGACAGAAGCCATAAACTATCTTAGCAGACACTGACTGTTAGTACCGACGCACTAGGAACACACATCTAGCATATGTACCAATCGACAGTCACATCACACAACCTCACAGGATATCACTTGACATTTGTAACTAACTTGGACACTCCAAGTCAAGATTCTACCACAACACAGCAAAGATTCACTTCAAAACAATTCACAATTAGATTCGACACCGACCCGGCGGAGTTCCATGCCCAAGAGGTATTGGCCCCAAAGACTGGCGCCCTTTTTGATAATTCTTTTTATATTAATCTTTGAGCAAAACCTGCGGGAGCTCGCTATCAGACTCTGCGTCCAGATGCTCTGAAGAGGGAGCCCCCTTGGGTTCATTATAAAGACGCACTAGGAACACACATCTAGCACATGTACCAATCGACAGTCACATCACACGACATCACAGGACATCACTTGACATCTGTAACTAACTTGGACACTCCAAGTCAAGATTCTACCGCAACACAGCAGAGATTCACTTCAAAACAGTTCACAATTAGATTCGACACCGACCCGACGGAGTTTCATGCCAAGAGGTATTGGCCCCAAAGACTGGCGCCCCTTTCGGTATTTCTTTTTATATTTGATCTTTGAGCAAAATACAACTCCAGCAGGTGTCACTCTCAGACTCTGTGTCCAGATGCTATGAAGAGGGAGCCCCCTTGGGTTCACTATAAAGGTTACAAGGGATGCTAAAAGCAGAGCCCCAAAAGCTTTAGAATTAGAAGCTTCTTTTAAAAACAATCTTGAAATAAAGCAACTGTTCCCAAAAGCTTCTCGTAGCAATTGCGTAGAGTTTTCAGTTGCTTTTCTGTATGCAAATCAACGCAAAAAGCGGAAGTCTGCTATACAGCTGTCACATCAGCGTGCTGTCGCTTTTCCCGCCGCAAATCACGGGTTTCCGTACGGAATGCCACGTCAACAAGTCAATGGATTTTCCGAGACTGCCAGCCAACCGGGAAAGGTGTGTGTATCTTGCTGCCCATAGCCATGCCATGCCACGACACCCATTTGTGACATAACCCCCCTCTTGAAAGCATTGTAATCGCCCTCGATTACGCCTGCAAAACAGACATAACCCCCTCTTGAAAGCATTGTAATCGCCCTCGATTACGCCTGCAAAACAGACAGAAGCCATGAATTGTCATAGCAGACACTGACTGTTAGTACCGACCCACTAGGAACACACATCTAGCACATGTACCAATCGACACTCACATCACAGGACATCACAGGACAAATCACATTGAACATACATTCGGATCTCAAACCATGATTGATTGGCAACGTATTTAGCAATCGCATCTAGATCCAGTCGGGACCTCATAGACGCCCGATTAACTAATCCTTAATGCAATCACGTCTATCGAGATCTTTCAGACCGAAATGTTGCAGTCATTTCGTCTATCAGTTCCTGCACTTAGCAAGTCAAGAACAAGTCAGTATCATGTTCAAGAATTCCAGTTCATAAAGTCATACAGCAGAATACTGTCAGCCCACAGTATCCCTGAAACTCAAAAGAGACATCAGTGACTTTAGTATCAAAAATCGGGGCAATCTGTTGACAAAGGAGTGGAGCGACTCCCCTCTCGTGCATACCCGCTGCACCAAATTCCGCCCAAGCTGAGTTCGGGGTTCCATTTGGAATAGACTATGCTAAACCAAATGCTTCGAGGTAAAGATCCACACTCCGAGGAGTATCTGCCAGGTCCTCCTCCATTCACTTCGCATCCAATGCGGAGTAGGTCTTGAATTTAACCAAGAACCGTCTTATTGCTTACCTTTTATCTTTCTACCTTTCTGTGCCAATATCTATTCTGGAACGAGTATCTGCTCGTTTTCCTCCAATTCGGGTTGCTCATCTGGCTCCCATCATCGGGCACATCGCCTTCAAAAGGCTTCAAGAGACTCACATGAAAAGCATTGTGAATTCTCCAAGTATCCGCAGCTTCAGTCTAAAGGAGACATCATTTATCTTTTCGGAAAATCTAGAAAGGTTCATAGTGTTGGGGTGTAGGCCAGGTGGCCGTGGGAAACCACCCTTGTACACTTTATTTCTCCTAATCAATATAGGGAGAAAAAGAGGAAGGGTTGACCACCTCTCTTTCTTCTCCACTAACCCACACAGGCTGCTTGTGCATCTCCCCCTTCCCCATTCTCTTCTTCCCCCTCTCTTGCACACACTCCGTACATACACACGAAGACTTATCAATTGGTATCAGAGCTACGGCTTGGTGGTGGTGGCGGTCCCCCAGCAACGACAAAGCCCGGATGGAGCTTGACGCTTGGAGTCATTGAATTGCCACAGACCTAGTGAGGTTTGGCTGCACCAAGAGGCGATCGGGTGGATCTCGGAAACCCAGTGCGTGCAACCCATCTTGGGGAAGCTTTTGGAAGCCTTGAGCAAGGATTGAAGATCTACAGGTCAGAGAAGGTCCGTGAGCTTTGAAGCTCAAAATATTAAAGCTATTGAGCAAGCAGAGTATAGGGACCAGGGTAGCTTGGGGAGGTTCTGCAAAGAAGAAGTCGATGCAGCTCGTGAGAATCTCCTGAGGCATTGAGCAATGCAGGTCAGCAGCAGGCAATCGATGCAGCAGGTTGGCAAGCAAGGGAATTGGAGCAAATAAATTGAGTAGGGGAGGAAATTGAGCGCAGAGAAAGCAAAGGGAGTGTGTGGTGGTGTGTACACACACACACACAAAATGCAGAATGGAGAGCATTGCAATCTGGCACTGAAATCGAGCTAGTAATGAGCACGTATTAAGCAACGAGCTTGAAGAGACACTACAGGGCGCTCTTAAAGAAGCTTTAGCAAGTCGGGCGAAGCCCCTTCAACAGGTGTGTGGCTCTCAAACAAACACACCTCATCATCTGACAGCCTACAGAGCCTGCACATTCTGGCAGAGGCAATAAAAGATTGGATTTTTTTTTTGTAAAATTCACACAAAACCTGAGTGTGTGCAGTGGATCGTTCCCACACACTATCACACTCGATGGGCGTAAGCGAACAAGAGCTACCAACCCAGCGTATGTGAAGAGAGAGAGAGAGAGAGAGAGAGAGAGAGAGAGAGAGAGAGAGAGAGAGTATACTCTCAAGTGCATATACACAAAAAAGGGGGAACTTTTGCACTAGGTCTCGGCCCTCGACATCGACGACACCCTCTCTTAGGATTGCAGCGCCTTCTTTCTGGCATCGACCTTTCTTTGCATTGGCGATTTTTTCTCGGCTCTGGTCTTGACCACAGGAAACCTCGCAGGTGGCTACGGTATCTACGCTTCTGGCCGGTGGCGAAAGATGGCATCAACAATCTTTTCCTCGGCTTTGAGCAATTTGGCTCTCCGCTCATTTTGGAGTGGTTTTGGCTCCAACGGACATCCCTGACATCGGCCCATTTCCTCAGCATCTCTCGCCATCGGAGCCACTTCCGCCCGGCGGCGGAAAGCTACATCGGCATCGACACCGCTCATGCGCACCGGCTCGACACTGCTCATTCGGTGAATCTCCGACATCCGACCCAGACACCGGGCGCTTCCCCACACGAGCGCGTTCCCGCGATCGACGATCGTGCTTGCGACATGCACAGGTGAGGTACCTCTATCATAGAGGAGTGACACCCGGCATCGGCACCGAGCGCACCGAGCGCCCTGTACGACACAGTTTACGGATACGACACCTTTGGCGGCTATTCGATTAGCATATTTCTGCCCGGCGGCAGAAATCGGCACATAGTGACACCGACACGCAGGTTACAGGCTACACGGGGTTTTTTCAGCCCATTCACTCACAAATTCTCCAGGTTACCAGACACAGCGCTTTCACAGGCGATTTGGCAATCATTTTGACAGCAGATTCTCTGCGGACACATGCGTTGACAGATGCATTTTGTTGTGAGCACACCTAGTGCTACTAAGCTCTTTTGAGAGCAGATATCCCCGCAGGAATCACTTTCACTGCATGCAGTAGTTCTTGGCGCCTGTTTGAGCGCCGTTTTACTCATGTACGTTGAGTTGCGGACACTGCCCACTGTACTACGTGTGGAGCTATTTTTGGCTATTTTGGCAGTTTTTCCCGGCCGTTTCTGAGACTCAGACCGGAAGAGCCCTTTCTAAGACTATGGCTAGTCCATTTGTGTCTGCATTAGCCTTTGGAGGGTCGATAGCGTGAGGTTTTCTTTGAGCTGGGGTGTGCTCGAATGTTGAGACGCCTTCGGTGATACAGGTAGCTGGAGTTCCCTTTTTACTGTACCCTCGCCATAGGATATGTATCTAGACGGTTATTTATGCTTTTGACGCCGAGTTGGCACTCACATAGCAGTTGTTTTGTGCAGCAGATGCCCAGTTAGTGCAGTTGGCACATTTATATGCATTTTGAGTTGAGTTTTGACTCCTCTTACAAAGGAGACTCTGCCGGATTTACTTCCCACGAGTCGTGACTTCCATTGTTGGCACTTTTGAGTCTATTTCGGTTGAGATTTAACTCCCGATACAAAGGTTACTCTGCCCAAATTTCTACAGCTTCTCGCCATAGTTTAGCACCTCTCAAACCCTCTTGTCAGCGATGGCTTCTTCTTCAGAAAAGGAAGAGTATTTCATTCGGAAGTTCGATGGCAGCAACTTCACCATGTGGAAAGAGCGCATGAAGGACGTTTTGATAAACAAAGGCCTCTCAGAACCGTTGAAAGAGCGCGCAGAGGATGATGATTATACACAAGCCCAATGGGAGCTTTTGGATGCAAAAGCCATGGCTACGATACGTCTACATCTAGCCGAGTCAGTCTTCTTCACTATCATCTGGAAGAAAACAACCAAGGAACTTTGGGATAGCTTATGTTCAGCATGGGAGAGCAAAAGTGCATCCAACAAAGTTTTTCTCATGAAAAAGCTTATGAAGCTCAACATGAAAGAAGGTAGCACAGTTTCCAGTCGTTTAAATGAGTTCAACTCCTTGTTCAGTCAGCTGACATCTCAGGGCTTTAAGGAGTTTGACGATGAACTCAAATCTATCTTCTTGTTATGCTCTCTACCTAGTTCATGGGATATCTTTTGCACAGCCATTAGCAATTCAGCTCCGAATGGCAAGTTAGAGTTCAATGCTGTCACAGATGCGTTGCTCACTGAAGAGATTCGTCGTAAATCTCTCGATAATGCTAGTCATGGAGATGCATATATGGCTGGCAATTCAACAAAGCCAAGAGGCCGTGACAAGAACAAATACAAAAGCAAAAGTAGAGAGCGGAATCCTCGTAGTCCTAGCAGACACAGGAACCAAAGTAGAGACCGCAATGCCAAAAATGTCGAGTGTTACTATTGCCACAAGAAGGGTCATTACAAAAAGGAATGTCGTAGTTTCCTAAGAGATCGGAAAAACATGCAAAAGGATAATTCTGGCAAAGGCAAAAGTCCAATAAAGATTGAGGAGCTCAATATTGTTGAGTCTCCCATACCTATCACTGCAGTAGAGGATGCTCCTCCTCCAATGATGCTCATTATGCCCACAAAGATTCATCCCGAGGTGACAGCAGATGCCTCAGATGTTCTCATTTTCACTTCAGATCTCACTCCAGATGCTTTGGTTGCACAGGATGAGGGTTATGCACAAAATTGGATCCTTGATCCTGGTGCAAGTTTTCATGTCACACCGCATAGAGAGTGGTTTTCCTCTTATGCATCCATGCATGGAATTGTCAAGCTTGGTAATTCCTATGAGCTTGACATTATTGGCATTGGTGATGTGAAACTTCAGATGCATAATGGCACTACTTTTGTGCTACAGAATGTCAAACATGTGCCCAAGCTTACGAAAAGCTTGCTTTCTATAGGGCAATTGGATGATCTTGGCTACACTACAGTTTTTGGTAATCGTTCTTGGATGATCCGCAAGAACAACCTTATCATGATGAAAGGCAATAAAAACGGATCCATGTACTCTTTGTTTGTTTCGAGTGTCGACGAACACTCTATCTATGTTGTCGAGCTACCGTCTCCTGAGTTGTGGCATAGCTGGCTAGGGCATATTAGCCAAAAGGGAATGAAAACACTTCAGCGTTTTGGCTACTTACCTGTGTTAGATTACACGGACTTTCCATTGTGTGAGCATTGTCTGTATGGCAAACAGACTAGATTGACATCTTCGCCATTGAATAAGAAACTAGGCGAACCTCTAGACTTGGTGCACAATGATTTGTGTGGTCCAATGCCACATAAAACTCTAGGGGGGGCGAACTACTTTCTCACGTTCATAGATGATTCTACCAGAAAGGTGTGGGTGTATCTCCTTAAGCGTAAGGAATAAGTTTTTTCGACATTCCAAAAATTCCTCGCCATGGTTGAGAACCAATCAAGAACAAAGCTCAAAGCTTTTCGCACGGACAATGGTGGAGAATACGTCTCCACAGCGTTCAAGGATTTTTGCAATAGAAGAGGCATTCAACGGCAGTTTACTGCTCCATACACACCTGCACAAAATGGGATAGCTGAAAGAATGAATCGTACGATTCAAGAGCGAGTTGTCTCTATGATGTCTATGGCGAAGCTTACTCCCGAATTTTGGGGGGAAGCTGTTCTGACAGCAGTGCACATCATCAACAGGTCACCTAGTTCTCCTCTGAATTTCAAAATTCCAGAGGAATTATGGACTGGCATGTGGGGGAGCAGAAGAGAGAGCCCACTTGCTACTCTATGCAATGAGAGTGAAGGAGAAGAGGACAGTGGCGCAGAAGAAGCACACACAGAGAAAAATACGTGAAAGAGAGAGAGAGAACTCGTAGAAGTTTGGGAAAAGTCACGATAGATACATTTTGGGCTTGACCTTTGAGTATATGAGTAAGTGACTAGGGGGCCATTCACACTTGGGCCCCCTCACTTATAAGTTTTTTGACTTATAAGTTAATAAGTACAAGGCACTTAGGCCTTTATTCCCTAACAACCTCCCACCTAAAGGCAATGTACCTTGGGAGATCAAAGAATCAGCTAACTATGATACATCAGCTAATCATGCACTAACTCATCCAACACCCATCATCTGACGGCAATATGCAAACCGCTCTGTTGGAAGACTCTTGGTCAAAAGATCTGCAGGATTGTCATCTGTGTGCACCTTGACAAGTGTAATGCTCTTGTCATCAAGCACACTCCTGATAAAATGATACTTCACCTCTATGTGCTTTGTCTTGGCATGAAAAACAGGATTCCTTGCAAGCATAATAGCACTCTGACTATCACAGTGTAGCACAGGAACCGGTGACTTAATGCCAAGCTCTTCTACCAAACGCATGAGCCACAAAGCTTCTTTGCATGCCTTAGTGGCAGCCACATACTCAACCTCAATGGTAGACAAAGCAACACATTTTTGCAGTCTAGAAATCCAAGAAACTACACCTCCTGTGAATGTAAACACATATCCAGAGGTAGACTTCCTGCAATCTGGATGTCCAGCAAAATCTGCATCTGTAAAGCCATGCACAGATGTCTCACTCTTCCCAAAACAAATGCACAAGTCTTTAGTGCCTTTCAAGTATCTCAAGATACACTTCACTGCTTCCCAATGCTTTTTGCCAGGATTGCTCATGTACCTGCTTACCACTCCCACCGCAAATGCAATGTCCGGACGTGTAGCAACCATAGCATACATCAAACTGCCAACGGCTGATGCATAAGGAATCTTGGCCATTTCAGCCCGCATATCATCTGTGTTTGGGCAGTCATGTGCAGTCAGTTTTACATATGGAGGCAGCGGAGTACCAAGTGTCTTTCCCCCATCCATATGAAAACGATGTAGCACCTTATTAACATAATCTCGTCGAGATAGATACAGACGCCTGTTGGGTCTATCTCGAGAGATACGCATGCCCAAAATATGATTAGCATCACCAAGATCCTTCATGTCAAAGCGATTCTTTAAGCTTTGCTGTAATGCATCCAACTCCGTGACATTTTTACCCGCAATAAGCATGTCATCAACATACAAAATTAGCAATAGAAGAGATCCATCACTTGCCGTTTTGATATACAAACAGTGATCAGAATTACTTCTTTTGTATCCTTGAGACCTCATGAATGTATCAAACTTGTGATACCATGCACGGGGAGACTGTTTCAAACCATACAAGCTCTTCAAGAGTCTACATACTTTCTTCTCTTGCCCCTTTGACACAAAACCTTCTGGCTGCATCATATAGATCATCTCAAGCAAATCGCCATGCAAAAACGCTGTTTTGACCTCCATTTGCTTTAACTCCATATCTTCAAAAGCAACCAGGCCTAAAACAAGACGTAATGTGGCAAGCTTTACAACAGGAGAAAAAATCTCATCAAAATCCACACCATGCTTTTGCTTGTACCCTTTAGCAACCAAACGTGCCTTGTACTTAGAAGAAGCATCAGATGTGACCTTGGTCTTGTAAACCCATTTACATGGCAGAGCCTTATGCCCTTTAGGCAAATCAACCAAGTCCCATGTATAGTTTTTCTCCAAAGACTGCATTTCCGAAACCATTGCTTTGAACCATTTCTTACTGTCTTCCCGTTGCATAGCCTCTTTATAGCAAGACGGCTCACCACAATCAGTAAGCATGACATAGTCCAAAGACGGTTCATATCTATCGGGGGGCCTTGTCACCCGAGTAGACCTACGCACCCAATGATCCATAACAGGTGGATTTTCAGCCTGTAAACCATCAAAAACAGCAGGCTGTTCAGCCGGTTGCATCGCAACAACGGGCGGTCTAGGAGCATCAACCTGTTCCCCTACCTGTGGTGCATCAATGGCAACTTGTTGGGGCTGATTTTCAGCAGCTAATGGCTGATTTTCAGCACTATTTTCAGCATGTAAAGGCTGCTGAACATTGGGCCTTCTTGGTTGTCCATATGTAACATCTTCACGAAAAACAACCCGGCGCACTTCCTCGACCTTTGTGGGCTGTTTGTGCATGCAATTCTCATTGAAGATGACATCATTGCTGCGTATGATTTTCCGTAATGCGGGATCCCATAATCTATACCCCATTTCACCATCCTCACCATATCCTAGGAAAATGCATTTATGAGACTTTGGTTCTAGTTTGGTGCGCAGTTCACTCCGGATGTGAACATAGGCCTCACAACCAAACACTCTTAAATGTGCATATGAGGGTGGCTTGCCAGACCACACCTCCTCAGGCACCTTTCCACCCAAAGCCTTGCTAGGTGAGCGATTAATCAAGTGAATAGCTGTTTGCACAGCTTCTGCCCAAAACCCATGAGGTAATGCAGCATGTGACAGCATACTCCGAACTTTCTCTTGGATAGTCCGGTTCAACCTCTCTGCAACTCCATTCTGAGAGGGATTAAAAGGAGCCGTGAGCTCTCTTTTAATACCTTTAGTAGCACAAAAGTCAATAAATGCTTTTGATACATACTCCCCCCCATTGTCTGAGCGCAAAGACCTAAGCTTCTTGTCAGTTTGATTCTCAACAAACGCAAGAAACTTCTTGAAAGTATCCAAAACATCGCTTTTAGCACGTGTTGGATACACCCACACCTTACGTGTAGCATCATCGATAAACGAGACAAAATATTTCTTTCCCCCTAAGGACAACTGTGGCATTTCACATACATCGGAATGCACTAAGTCTAACCTGTCAGACTTCAAAGAAAGAGACCTTTTGTGCGGTGTTTGACTGTGCTTACCATAAATATAGTGCTCACAATGAGAAAAATCAGCATACCTCAAACACGGCAAATAACCACAACGAGACAGAGTTTCCATTCCTCTTTTACTCATGTGTCCCAACCGGCCATGCCACAAAGAAACACTTGGCTGCTCGGTTACGGCGACAACATGGTCACGCACACTAGATACATGCAAAGGATACAAAGTGTCCGATTTACAACCCTTGGCTACAATCCGGGCCCCTTTACAAATTTTCCACTTGCTATCACCAAAAGTGGTGTGATAGCCTGCATCATCTAGCTGCCCTGTACTAATCAAACTCTTCTTGAGTTGTGGCACATGACGTACTTTGTGCAAAACAAAAGTCATACCATCAGCAAAAGAAAACTGGACACTGCCAATACCTGCAATGTCACATGCATAGTTGTCTCCCAAATAAACAGTGCCCTGCACCTCACCTGAGTACTGTGTAAACCAATCCCTATGAGGTGTTACATGAAAGGAGGCACCTGAATCAGGAATCCAAGTATGCATGTCCACATCAGAACCCATAGCAAGGGTATGTGCATCCACAGAAGAGGCATTGAGTACATCAGTGCTGCTGTCACTGTCACAACTACTAGCAACATTGATTTCCTCAATCAACACAGTGCTCTTCTTGGCATTTCCCTTGTCCTTTGCATCAGTTTCAGCACCCTTGTTCTTCTCTTTCTTCCACTCATAGCATTCCCGTTTATAATGCCCTTTCTTTCCACAATGATGACACACAACATCTTTCCTACGAGATTTGCTGCGTGCCCTGTCCTTACTGTCAGATTTCTCCCTCTGTTGAGACCTGCCTCTCAAGTGCAATGCATTAGAAGACCCACCTGTGGTGTTCTTCCTGTTCATCTCTTCCATCAAGAGAGAACTCTCTACATCTGCATACTTAAGTGACGCACTTGAGTTACTAAGAGCTGTCCGGAATACATCCCAACTCTCGGGCAATGTGCATAGCAGAAAAGTAGCTTTGAACTCCTCATCAATCGTGAATTTCAGCTCTGTCAGTTGGCTGAAAATAGAATTGAATTCATTGAGGTGCACTGACATGTGCGTGCCCTCCTTCATGCGGAGATCCATAAGCTTCTTAAGCCAATACACTTTACTGGCAGCACTCTGCTGTGCATACAACTCGTCTAAACGCTTCCACATGCCCCATGTTGTTTGCTCATTCTCTACATTGAAGAGTAAATTCTCAGACACCGAAAGCATGATCGTGGAACGAGCCAACTCGTCCACTTCTTCCCATTCTTCAACCTCCATATCAACCGGTTTCACACCCTGTAACTTAATAGGTTTCGCCTGTTTCTTCTGCAACATCACATTATAACATTGCTTCTTCCATATAGCAAAGTTATGGGCACCTTCAAGCTTGCGAATGTGCAACAAATTGCCACTTTCACCGCTAGAAGCCATTCTGAGTGATTGCAAACACTGAAACCTGTTTTGCCGACCTAAACACGCCCAAATGTGCACAATCGGGCAAAAAACAGCTTGCTGTTACAGAAAAACAGCAAGCAAATTTCACGCAAAATCACCCCAAAACGGCGTACATTCACTGCCAAACCCTTACCAAAGGTTTCCACAAGGTGTATACATCATTTGCTTGCTGAAATTCCCTGTTTTAGGGCAAAAATCAGACCTGTAAACACCTGTTTTGCTGAATTTTCAGAACCTCGTTGGTGGAAACACCTGTAAGATTGACCTGTGAGACTTGCCCTAATGAAATTGCATCAAATTGACCCCGAAATTGGTCAATTTCAGCAGAAATAGGCTGCTGTTCGCCAGTTTTTGAAACCCTAATTTTGGGGAAACTGTCACCGGAGGTCGATTCTACACGGTGAGAGGATCCCTTCGCGACAGAGTTGATCGAAAACGGTTGAATATCCTTCCCACAGCGAGCAAGAACAGAATTCTGATCTGTGTTGCGAAGATGACTCTCTTGGAAACCCTAGAGCTCTGATACCATGTGTGGGGGAGCAGGAGAGAGAGCCCACTTGCTGTCCTATGCAATGAGAGTGAAGGAGAAGAGGAGATTGGCGCAGAAAGAGCACACGCAGAGAAAACGTGAGAGAGAGAGAGAGAGAGCTCGTTGAATTTTTGGGAAAAGCCACGCTAGTGTTCTTTTGGGCTTCACATTTGAGTATATGAGTAAGTGACTAGGGGACCATTCACACTTGGGCCCCCTCACTTATAAGTCTTTTTAACTTATAAGTTATAAGTACAAGGCACTTAGGCCTTTATTCCCTAACATGGCAAAAGGCCAAGCTATGAGCATTTACGTGTATTTGGATGTGAAGCATATGCACATGTGCCCAAAGAACTTCGTCGGAAGTTAGATCCCAGATCACACAAATGCATCTTTATTGGCTATGGTGCAAACGGAGAGATGGGCTATCGTCTCTGGCACCCAGAATCAAACAAAGTCATTCGTAGCTCACGTGTGATTTTCAATGAATCAAAAATGCACAAGAAGCCCATCAAAGATGTTGAGTACAAACGTGTTCGTTTTGAGGATGTAGCCTCCGAACCAACTCAGTTCAGTAGTGTTGCACCTACTCCTCAAGTGCAAGATACTACTATTGCTCCGGAGAGAGCAGAGTCCAACCGTCAAGACACTGAGACGCTCTGAGAGAGTATCACGCACGCCCGAGCGATTTGAGCCGGGTATACACCACATTTTGGTCACTGACAGTGGAGAGCCAACCTGCTACAAAGAAGCTATACAAGTGGAGGATAGCGTTAAGTGGGAGTAGGCTATGCAATCAGAATACAATTCGATTGTGGCTAATGAGACATGGGATTTGGTTGAATTACCAAAAGGCAAAAATGCTTTACCTTGCAAGTGGGTATACAAGAAGAAGTATACAGCGGAAGATCCCGAGCCAAGATACAAGACTCGTCTAGTTGCCAAGGGTTTCAAGCAGCAAAAAGGTGTGGATTTTGATAAGATTTTCTCTCCAGTAGTCAAGATGACTACACTTCGCACCGTGCTTGGCTTGGTTGCTATCCAGGACATGGAACTTGTCCAAATGGATGTGAACACAGCATTTCTTCACGGGGATCTAGATGAAGATGTCTACATGAAACAACCAGAGGGATTCGTATGTGAAACCCAAAAACCAACGAGGACAGAATTGGTTTGTAGACTGAAAAAGGCACTCTATGGCCTGAAGCAAGGTTCAAGGCAATGGTATCAAAAATTCGACAAATTCATGCAGTCTCAAGGTTACATTAGAAGTCAAGAGGATCACTGCTTATACACAAAAAGGTTGAACGATGATTCTTTAATCATCTTGATCTTGTATGTAGATGATATGCTTATCGCAGGCAAATCAATTGATGAAATCAATCAGTTGAAAAAGATGCTAAGCACTCAGTTTTCCATGAAGGATTTGGGAGATGCCAATCACTTTCTTGGTATGCACATCAAGAGAGATAGGCAACGTGGAATTCTTGAATTATCTCAAGAAAAGTACATGATTATGTGGGTTGCGTGGATCGTAGAAGATCCACATCTGGCTATGTGTTCATGTTTGCTGGAGCAGCTATCTCTTGGAAATCGTGTCTCCAAGATTGCACGTCTTCATCTACCACTGAGGCAAAATATGTTGCTGCGTCTGACGCCGGCAAGGAAGCCATATGGTTGGCTCGTCTAGTGGGAGATTTGGGCATTCACAAGGTTCCAGTACTACATTGTGATAGTCAGAGTGCCATTGCTTTGGAAAAGAATCCAGTGTTTCACTCAAAGTCGAAACACATAGAGGTCAGATACCATGTCATACGAGATGCATTGGCTGGCAAGCGTATCGAGCTTGTCAAGGTTCACACTGACGACAACCCCGCAGATGCTCTCACAAAGAGCCTAGCCTCGGAGCGATTTACACATTGTATAGAACTTATGGGTGTAGGATGAAGCCTCGGCAATGCTTCATCAATTTTGTATAGACTAACTATACTAATGCCACTATTGGCCACCATGACCTTCAAGTGGGAGGTTGTTGGGGTGTAGGCCAGGTGGCCGTGGGAAACCACACTTGTACACTTTATTTCTCCTAATCAATATAGGGAGAAAAAGAGGAAGGGTTGACCACCTCTCTTTCTTCTCCACTAACCCACACAGGCTGCCTGTGCATCTCCCCCTTCCCCATTCTCTTCTTCCCCCTCTCTTGCACACACTTCGTACATACACACGAAGACTTATCACATAGTATCTCATGCTAAGCTCTCGAGAAAGCCGCTCCTTTCCCTTTTTCTTTCTCAAGCGTGCGTTCCCAAAATGTAGCACCCATTTGTTCTCCTTCAATTTCAAATCGTGACGATGTCGATCTGCTGCCTTTTTCTAAGATTTCTCCAAAGCCTTCTGGACTAAGTCCAAGTCCCTCGTGAACTGGTCGACTTCAAAGAAAAATCTTATCTTTTGTGTTAAGGAAGGTGGACCCTTCGTAGCAAATTCAATAATCTCAAATGGCACCTTCCCCATCAAAGAGTTAATCGTGTTTCTATAGGCATATTCCACCAAAGGTAAAAACCTTTTCCCATGAAGTCTTCAGATCCAAAGAAGAAGACTTCAACAAATCTAGTACTACTGAATTAGCAATCTCTGATTGCCCATTAGTCTAGGGGTGAAATGATGACGAGAACTGCAACCGCGTGCCAATGTTCTCCCAAATAGCCTTCCAAAACAAACCCGAGAATCTGGGGTCTCTGTCGGAGACAATCGTCTCAGACATGCCATGTAATCTGAAGATCTAGGCCATAGGCAACCGTGCCCACGCTGTGTTTTTGGGAGATCAAAAATGAAATCCATTGCAATACTTTTCTAGGGGCGGGTGGATATGGGTAAAGGCTGTAACAATCCCTGTGCTTTATGCCTGTCAACACTTGACCTTCTGGCATACCAAGCAACTGCGTACAAAAATCATCCACGCCCTTCTTGAGTCTCGGCCACAAGGAGTATCTCTCCACACCTTTCAAGATGGTACTTATGCCGTGGTGAGACAGTGGCGTTCGGTTAGAACCTTTTCCCTCAACGGCTGTGTAACGCACAACATCGTTTTCTTCATCAAGTAGCCATCCCTAATGGAATAGTCTGCTACTACCTCCCCATTCTGTATTCAATTGAAGACATTTGCAAAATATGTGTCTGTGGCGTATTGACCGACCGTATCCTCGAAGCTTCTATGATGTATCGCGGAAATAGCAGAACCAACGGCTTCCAGGACAAAGTATCTGCCACCAATTTCTTCTGTCCCTACACATGGACAATCCGTAAGTAAAACTGTGACAAGATGTTTGCCCACCGCATCTGCTTTTCCGAAGCTGCTTCTATGACAAGAAGTAGCGTAAACTCCAACCATTTGTGAAAACCGTAAAATCGGGTCCGAGTAGGTAATGTCGCCACTGAGTAAGAGCATGGATAACCGCCAAAAGCTCTTTCTCACATAATTGTACTGGCCTTGAAAACAATCGGCTCTCATAGGCATTGACATGGCCTTCTTGCATTACGACCGCATTCAAACTACGACCACAAGTATCACAATATACTTCAAACGACTTTTGCAAATCCGGCAAAGTCAAAACTGGTCCTGTAGTCAAGTTTTGTTTCAATTCCTGAAAGGCAGTCACCTCTGAGAGTCCCCACGAGAAAAGGACTCCTTTCTATGTCAACAAATGCAAAGGGGTAAGCAACCTCTGCAAACTTTCTGATGAACCGCCAGTAGTATGAACACAAGCCCAAGAAGCTTCTAACTTCATGGACATTCTTCAAATCGGGCCAATCACGGATAGTCTCTATCTTGGCCGGGTCCATCTGCACTCTTGCTCTGCTGAGATAATGTGTCCCAAAAAGTGTATCTCGGATGGGAAAACTTCACTTTTCTTCACATTAATCACCAACTTGTGATCTCGTAATGCCTCAAAGACCTGTAGCAGATATTCTCTATGTTATGCCTCATCCTTGGAGAATACAATGATGTCGTCAAAGAAAGTGCCAACTAAATAGTCTGTACTCTCGAAAAATAATGTCCATCGTTCGGTTAAATGTCGCTGGAGCATTGGTTAGGCCAAAAGGCATCACCAAAAACTCAAATAACCCAAAACTCGTCCGAAAAGCTGTCTTGTAGACATCTCCCGGCGCAATTCGGATCTGATGATATCCGCTCTTCAAATCGATCATGCTGAAACAAGAGGATCCCTGTAGTCGGTCTAGAATATCATCGATCCTAGGAATCAAAAATCTGTTCTTGATGGTGATTTTGTTGAGAGCTCTATAGTCAATGCACATTCTCCAAGATCCGTCTTTCTTCAAATCCAACAACACCAGAGAGCAGTAAGGTGAAGTACTCGGCTCGATAAGACCCTTTTCCAAGAGGTCTTTCCCTTGGTTCATAATTTCTTCATTTTGGGCTCGGCTCACACGGTAACGTGGCCGGTTCGGTGCTAAAACAAGTTCAACTCCCAACTTTCAAGGGAGAGTGAACCAACTTAGAACGTGATGCCGAAACCTGGCTCGACGCCATGCATGATTATTTCTTGGCAGAAGGAACTGCTTCGGAAAATCAGGCAATGTTAGGAATGTTTCGACCCACTAGAGATGCAAAACTCTGGTGGAAACAATACTGTAGAGATAACCCACTTGACCTTATTATCTGACACATAGCATTTCAACATATCCAAGCTAGTAGAATTAGCCTCTTCCGATTGTCCATCAGTTTGTGGATGAAACAAAGATGAGAACTTGAGCGTAGTGCCCATGTTCTAAAATAATCCTCTCCAGAACAAACTGGTCATGCGAGGATCACAATCACTGACAATCGATTGTGGCATACCATGTGTACTTCGGTGATGTGCTTCCAAGTATCATATCAATGGTATGATCCTCATGACGAGTTGGTGGCAACTCACCTGGTAGGCCCTCAGAAAAGCAAGCGGCATGTGTGGAGAAAATCTTGGCGTTCTTTTTCTAGGTCAAAACATATTCGACCTTCAATCATCATTCCAGAAAATCAAGGAAAGAAGCTGAATTTCATCAAGTACAATCTTTGTTCCCTTTATTTGTCAAAGTCATTTTCTCAGCCCGATAGTCAACCACGGATTGTTCTTATGGTACCAAGGGATTTCGAGGAGGACATCACAACCTCCCAAGGGCATTACGTAGAAGTCCTCATGCCCTAAACACCCCTGACATTGCAAACGAAGTTTGCCAATGATCGGCGTAATGTCCGGGTGCCGCTAGAACTACCTCCGCCTGTGGCCTCAACCTGTCGGGCATAATCCCAAATCGAGCCACCAATTCAAGTGAAAAGAAGTTGGCCTTGGCTCCTCCATCAAAGAAAATGAGGGCTTCCTGTTCTTTCGCTTGGCCCTAAAAGCGGCAAAGTTTTGTACTTTATTTAATTCGGTTCTGACCCCACGCAATGTGGTACCAGTTCTGTTTTCATCTGCCTTTTCTGCCACATTCCTCTCCTGCTCTAGAACTCTTTGGTCTGTCTGCAGTCTGTTCTTGCTGTGCCTTTTTGGGGCACTTTGCGGAGATGTGCCCATGTTTTCCGCATCCAAAACACTTCCCCTCTTTGAGATAGATAACCCTTTCTCTAAGAGTCTGTCGAGGACGTGTATCATTCTTTTCTTTGTTATGGAAACTCTTTCTCTTTCTACTTTCATTATGAGAGATCTATTGGGTTCTCTGAGTCAAGATCTCATCAGTGGGGAAAGTCAAATTTCCCGACGGTATCGCAAAACCCCGTTTCACATGACCCATCAATTCTTCAAAAGAATTCAACTTCTGTTCCAAGCAATAGTCTCGGATCTTTGTAGGAAGTCCGCAACAAAACCACTCAATCTATTCATTAAACGAGACCTTTGTAAATGAAGAGGCTGGTAGAAAAGAGTTCCAAAATCTCTCGCAATAAGCGTCCAAAGAATCTCCCTTGGTCATCCGAAGATGATTCCAAGCAGTTCGTATATCTCGTTCGTATTCCCGAGTCAGCCAAGAAGAAATAAAAAGCCTTTCAACCATTTAACCGGAGTTTCCTTTCTCAGTAGAAGAGTGAACCACCATGTTCGTTTATCTCGGAAAGGATTCAAATTGAGTGTCCACCTTCTTTAAATTCTTTTACTTTCTTGCTTTTATCTTCGAGGAAGTCATATTGGTTGGCTTTATAAAAATGTTTCTTCTTTGCATAAAACATGTGATCATCGAAGTCTGAGTATCTGAGGATGAGTCCTCGGTAGAACTGTCAAAAACGGGGCGAAATCTAGGCTTCTTTGCCTTTTGCTTGCCCTTTCCGAAGCTTTGCTTTTTGCTTCGCTTGTCCATGTCTTTCTGCACTCGTTTGTTTTTTTCGGCTTTACTCCCTACCTGAGAGGAGAAGCAATGGCCACACACCATCTGGAATAAATCTTATTAATCGGGTAATCCTTCAAGTGTATTACCAATCTCGGGTCCCTTGAGTACTTAATCAATCTGTTCACACATATGTCAATCTGCAGTTGACGTTTGTACTCCTTTTCTGGCAAACTTGTCTAAAAAAAATTTGTTCAAATCTTTTTTCTTTTCTTCGGTTCCCGCGCTGGATCTTCAACTTTTCTTTGCCTTCCCACTGAGAGGTGTCATCTCTATCAAATTCTTCACCAGAACCCATGTGTAATTTGGGATTTTTTATGGCTTTATGTCCTGCAAGACGGAGCAATAAAGACGGGAGCGCACCCAATGCGCGATGTATGAAGGGTGGGAGTGGCTAATAATTCCGGGGTCAGGGCACTAAGATTCTTTCCCAAAAGTTGTGTGCGCTGTAAAAAAAAGATCGGATCCTCCGTAGAAGAAGAATCTTTCTACGCTTTGATACCACTGTAACTAACTTGGACACTCCAAGTCGAGATTCTACCGCAACACAGTAGAGATTCACTTCAAAACAGTTCACAATTAGATTCGACACCGGCCGGTGGACTTCCGTGCACAAGAGATATTCGCCCCAAAGACTGGCCCCCCTTTCGGTATTTCTTTCTATATTAATCTTTGAGCAAAATACAACTCCCATGGGTGCTCGCTCTCAGACTCTGCGTCTAGATGCTCTGAAGAGAGAGCCCCCTTGGGTTCATTATAAAGGTTACAAGGGATGCTAAAAGCAGAGCCCTAGCAGCTTTAAAATCAAAAGCTTCTTTTAAAAACAATTTTAAAATAAAGCAACTGTTCCCAAAAGCTTCTCCAAGCAATTGCGTAGAGTTTTCAGCTGCTTTTCCATATGCAAATCAACACAAAAAGCGGAATTCTGTCGTACAACTGCCACGCCAACCTGCTGCCGCTTTCCCCTGTTGGGTTAAAGGCCTAAATAACCCCTTCTTGTACATTTTTATACTTTGTCCAGGTTCATATTGACCCTGGACACATTTTTTTAAGTCACTTATAATAAAAGTGGAAAAACCCAAAACTCACTTATTGAGTTTTTCCCAAAAACGTGAGTTCTCTCTCTCTCCCTGCTTCGATCCCTAACGCTTCCTCTCTGCTGCACTCTGCCTCCTTCTTCTTGCCCCAATCCTGCACTACATCGCGACGCGTACCTACCGGTACCTTCTGCTTCGCGCTTTCAACTGGTATCAGAGCCCTAGGGTTTCAAAACAACCTTGGGCAGTCTGTTGGACAGCGAGTTAAAATTGCTCTCCCGCGATCAATCTTGCTTCCATCACGAAGCCCCTTGCTTCCGGAGTCGAAAAGGTCACCAAAACTGCCAAAACAAGCTGTTTTTAGGTCAAAACAGGTGATTTACAAGTTATAACAGGTCAAAACAGCGATACGCAAGTGTACAAAGTTGTGGGATCACATGTATTGATATTTGTCGCGACAAATTGAGTGAAAAGCTGAGTACACGTGCTTGAAATTGCACTTTTCAGCTTAAATTTCAGATTTGGACAGTTTCATGTAAAGAAATTGTTGTCTATCGTATGCGAAGTCTTATGGTTACTCCTATTTGCTGAAATTTTCAGCCTATTGCATCTCTATTGTATACACACTTGTGGTTGAATTAAAATGGCTTCTTCCTCTTGAGCATCTGACACTAAAAGTTTAATGGAAATCAAACGGTTCGATGGTCAAGGCATCTCTGGCAAGAACGCATGCAAGGTATCCTTTTCTTGAAGAATTGTGAAGATGCATTGGAAGAGAATAAGCCGCCAGGTTTGTCTGACGAAGAGTTGGCCAGGTTGAATAAGAAGGATATGGCCTATATCAAAATGGCTATCAATGATAACATTTTGACGGACATCAAGCGTTTGGACTTTGCTTATGCAATATTGCAAAAGCTAAAGTCCAATTATGAAAACACCACACCTGTGAACCAAGTGCATTTGATGCGAAAGTTGGTGAATATGCAGCTTGATGACTCAAAGTCAGCTTCTGAGCATTTGAGTGCTTTTACAGGTGTGTTGAGTCAATTGCAAGACAGTGGGCTTCAGCAATTCGATGATAAGTTGAAAGCTATTTTCTTGCTTATGACATTGCCAGATACTTGGGAAACCTTGTTTGTCTCTTTGAGCAACAGTCCCACCCTCACGTATGACAGTGTGAGAGGGTCTATTCTCAATGAGGAGATTAGACGCAAGTCTAGTGGGAAAGGTGGCAATTCTGCCTACAATGCAAGAGGTAAAAATCAAAAGCGTGATGCGGGCAACACGACTCAAAATAGAAGTAAGAGCAAGACAAAGGATAAGGATGTCACTTGTTATCAATGTGGCAGAGAGGGTCACAAGAAACCCAATTGTAGGTATTTCAAGAAAGAGCAGGAAAGGAAGAAGGAAACGCAAGATAAGAAGAAGAAAGATGAGAAGAAAGGGGAAAAATCAGTAGGTGATTCCTCCAGGGATGCTGAGAATGCAAATGTATCCTCTAGTGTGGTCATTGAGGAGTTGTCAGATGTTGAGGAAATCTTGGTTGCGGCTTCATGCCCCTCAGATTTGGTGATAGCTAATGCAGAAGATATGCTTATCTCGAAGAAAGATGTCATTGATGCATTGCTCAGTGCTAATGATGGCCTATCTCAGTCATGGATAGTGGATTCTGGTGCGTGCTAATGATGGCCTATCTCAGTCATGGATAGTGGATTCTGGTGCTTCATTCCATGTGACTCCATCTTTGGAGTGTTTTGCTACATATGTTGCAGGCAATTATGGCAAGGTGTACCTTGGTGATAATTTTGCTTGCAATATTGAGGGAATGGGTACTATGCGTTTGGCTCTTATCAATGGTCAAGAGCTTGTGTTGAATGATGTCAGGTGTGTACCAGGCATTAAGAAAATTTTGCTATCTGTTGGCCAGTTAGATGCACATGGTTATACTACCATCTTCGCTGGGGATTCATGGAAGTTGCTTAAGGGTTCTATGCTTGTTGCAAAAGAGTCTAAAAGAGGTACTTTGTACTATCTTCGATGCAAAGCTTTGCCTGGCAAGTTTCTTGTTGTTTCTGAAGTTGCTTCACACACGGAATTGTGGCATAAGAGACTTGGCCATATGAGCCAAAAGGGTATTGATGTGCTTTCCTCTCTGAAGAGGGTTGATGTAAAAGGCAAAAACTTGGATTTTTGTAACGATTGTCTTTATGGAAAGCAAAAGAAATCTTCTTATTACTTTGGTGTCTCTCGCAAAGCTAATCCTCTTGATCTTATTCACTCCGATGTATGCACTATGCCTGTTAAGTCTTTTGGTGGTGCATTGTATTTTGTTACATTCATTCATGACTGCACTAGGAAAGGATGGATACATTTGTTGAAAAGTAAGAGTGAGACTTTTAATGCTTTTAAGAAGTTTCATGCTTTTGTCATTACGCAAAAGAGTACTAAGCTTAAATGTCTCAGATCTGATAATGGAGGAGAGTATATATCTGCTGGATTTCAGCGTTTTTGTGATGAAAATGGGATTAAAAGGGAGTTGACAGCCCCTTATAATCCGTCTTCTAATGGTGTGGCTGAGAGGTAAAATCGTACTTTATGCGAGAGAGTGCGTTGCATGTTGTCCACCGCAAGGTTGTTTCTGTACATACGTGCAGACTTATTCTGTACCGTACAATACATTCGTATGGTATCCGTACGTATCGTATGTGCCCCGCTTTTATAAAAAAAATTTGGCCGACGGAGCATAATACGCCTTGGTCGGACTGGTTGGGCGATGTCTGCTGGGGATGGAAACGCCAAGATCTGCTAGAAGAGGGGGCGATCCCAAAATGCTGATGGCTGCGGGTGAAGGGGCCTCACCAAGTTGGCTTGGAGAGGGTCTTGCTGAGAGAGGGAGGGAACACCTGATGCTTGGTAGCCTGCTGTGCTCCTTGGCTCATCTGCCAATTTGTGCTAACTTGAACGCTGATTGTGATCATGAGAAAACGCTAGGCTTAGATACTTGCTTGCGATGTCTACTGGGGATGGAAACGCCAAGATCTGCTAGAAGAGGGGACGATCCCAAAATGCTGATGACTACGAGAGAAGGGGCCTCACCAAGTTGGCTTGGAGAGGGTCTTGCTGAGAGAAGGAGGGAACACCTGATGCTTGGTAGCCTGTTGTGCTCCTTGGCTCATAAGTCCACCTATCCTATACCTCTTATTATCACAACAGAGAACCAGAAGTTCAGAACACAGTCTCTGCACAGTGTCTGCACAGAGACCAAGGAAGGATTTGCCGCCATCGATAACGTTCTTTCTCCCTCCCTCCCTCCCTCCCTTTGTGTTTTTTGAAAGTTGTGGCTATGTTTAAGTATTGTGCAGTGTTTTTAAACTAGATAGGTTGTATATAAATTTGAAATTCTTTGTATTTTTAGCTTTTAAAAAATGTACTACGAATTTTACGTACCTTATGGCCCAATCCATACGCTACAACATACAGTACGTATCGAACACGTACCGAATACTACGTACCTTATAACCTTGGTCCACCGCTAATCTTTCCCAAGAGTTTTGGGGGGAGGCATTGAAAACTGCAGTTCATATTTACAATCGCTCTCCTAATAGTACGTTGAAAAATGACATTCCAGAGGAGGTTTGGTCTGGCAAACCTCCCTCTTATGATCATTTGGCTACGAAGCTTTTGTTCATGTAAGCAATGACTTGAGAACAAAGCTTGATATGAAGTCCATTAAAGGAGTCTTCCTAGGTTATGGGGAAGAAGATGAAATGGGCTACAGAGTGTGGTTACCACAGTTTAGAAAGGTAATATGCAGCCGAGATGTAGTGTTCAATGAGGTAAAATTGCTTAAGAATGCTACAAAATCTGATGCTGACAAGAAAACAGTCAGATTTCAGCCTTCCGTGCCACCCATTGATGTTGAAAAAGAGCCTCATGATGCATTACCGCAAGCTGAAATTGATAATCAGCTGGTTAACCTTGAGCCAGAATAATGATTTTGATGCTCCTAATGAAGATGGATAGCCACCTGAATTGGCTGAAAATGATTTTCAGCAGCATGATAGAGCTGAAAATGAGTTGCCTTATGATGTAGAACCGTTGCCTGAGAATGTAGATCATTGGGTACGCAGGTCAACTCGTTTGAGAAGGCAACAGCAGAGATTTAACCCCTCTTTGGATCATGTAATGTTGACAGATGAGGGTGAACCTCTTACATATAAAGAGACCAAATCATGTGAGTCAAGCAGTAAGTGGGTGGGAGCTTGCGATGCAAGAGGAAATGAAATCCTTGTATGCAAATGATACTTGGGATCTTGTGCCATTGCCTAAAGGGAGAAAGGCTCTTCCTAACAAATGGTATACAAGATTAAGATAGTGGATGAAAAACCCCAAGTACAAGGCAAGATTGGTTGCAAAGGGATATGCACAGAAAGAAGGAATTGATTTTCAAGAAATCTTTTCTCCTGTCGTAAAACTTACAACTTTACGTGTCCTTTTTGCTTTCATTGCAGTGCTTGATTTGGAATTGAATCAAATGGATGTAAAGACAACGTTTTTGCATGGTGACATTGAAGAGGACATATACATGAAACAGCCTGAAGGTTTTGTAGTTCCTACACGCGAGGAACTTGTATGCAAACTGAAAAGGGCTCTGTATGGTTTGAAACAATCATCACGACAGTGGTATACGACACTTTTATGTTGTCTCAAGGCTTTAAACACAGCCATGCAGATCATTGTTTGTATACGAAAAGGGATGAAGATGGTAGTCCCATCATACTTGTTCTCTATGTTGATGACATGCTGCTTGCCGGGAAGCATAAGACTAGTCTTAATGCTCTGAAACGTAAGCTAAATTCAGCATTTGCTATAAAGGATTTGGGTGATGCAAAGCATATTTTGGGCATGCGTATTAAGAGAGATAGAAAGCTGAAATTGATGTTTTTATCTCAAGAAAGGTACATTGCAAAAGTACTTGACAGATTTAATGGCTGATGCTAAGTCTCTTGGGGTACCTTTACCTCCATACACTAAGCTTAGCAAAGCAGATTGCCCAAAGGATAAGGTGGCATTGAAAGCAATGAAGAGAATCCCTTATGCATCAGCTTGTGGTTCTCTTATGTATGCTATGGTTGCCACTCGTCCCGACATTGCTTATGCAGTA
Source organism: Adiantum capillus-veneris (assembly GCF_014529385.1). NCBI lineage: Eukaryota > Viridiplantae > Streptophyta > Polypodiopsida > Polypodiales > Pteridaceae > Adiantum > Adiantum capillus-veneris. The sequence continues at coordinate 60,389,354 of NC_140956.1, forward strand.
GGAGTTGTTAGTCGATACATGTCGAATCTTGGCAAAGCGCATTGGGAAGCTATCAAATGTATTCTGAGATATTTGAAAGGTACACAATCAAAGTGTATTTGTTACAGCAAAAGTGACTTAAAGTTGCACGGATATTGTGATGCAGACATGGCAGGTGACATGGATACCAGGAAATCTACCAGTGGATATGTAATTGCCATTGCTGGTGGTGCAGTCTCTTGGTGTTCTAGGTTACAAAAAATTGTGGCATTGAGTACTACTGAGGCTGAATATATTTCAGCCACAGAGGCTTCAAAAGAGGCCATTTGGTTGGGCAGACTTGCAAAAGAACTTGGTATGCCTGCTCATACACCCGTGTTGGGTTGTGATAGCCAGAGTGCTGTCTATTTAGCCAAAAATGCCATGTTTCATGCGCGTACCAAACACATAGATGTGCGATACCACTTCATACGACAGGTATTGGAGGATGGTCTAGTCATCTTGACTAAAAGATCCATACACAAGATAACCCTGCACATGTTCTCACCAAGAGTCTTGCTAAGGCTCAACATCAGCATTGCATACAGCTGGTGGGAGTTGGTTAACTTAAAGGCGTCATTTATGCCTTTAAGTGGGAGGTTGTTGGGTTAAAGGCTTAAATAATCCCTTTTTGTACATTTTTATACTTTGTCCAGGTTCATATTGAACTTGGACACATTTTTTTAAAGTCACTTATAATAAAAGTGGGAAAACCCAAAACTCACTAATTGAGTTTTTCCCAAAAACGTGAGCTCTCTCTCTCTCTCCCTGCTTCGATCCCTAGCGCTTCCTCTCTGCTGCACTCCGCCTCATGCTCCTTGTCCCAATCCTGCACTACATCGCGACGCGCACCTACCGGTACCTTCTACTTCGTGCTTTCATCCCCGCCGCAAATCACGAGTTTTCGCACGAAATGCCACGTCAACAAGTCAGTGGATTTTTCGGGACTGCCAGCCAGCCGAGGACGATATGTGTATCTTGCTGCCCATAGCCATGCCATGCCACGTTACCCATTTGTGACAACATCACATGTCAAATCACATTCAAAAAAATTCAGATCTCAGACCATGATTAATCGGCAACGTACTTAGCAATCGCATCTCATAAATGCCCGATTCACTAGTCCTTATTGCAATCACGTCTATCGAGATCTTTCATACCAAAATGCTACAGTCATTTCGTCTATCAGTTTCTGCACTTAGAGAAGTCAAGAACAAAATAGTATCATATTATCGGGAATTCCAGTTCATAAAGTCATACAACAAAACACTATCAGCTCACAGTATCCCTAAAACTCAAAAGAGACATCAATGACTTTAGTATCAAAATCGGGGCAATCTGTTGACAAAGGAGTGGAGCGACTCCCCTCTTGTGCATACCCACTGCACCAAATTCCGCCCAGCTGAGTTCGGGGTTCAATTGTGGAATAGACTATGCTAAACCAAATGCTTCAAGATAAAGGTTCACAATCTGAGGAGTATCTGCCAAGTCCTCCTGCTCCATCCACTTCGCATCCAATGCAGGATAGTTCTTGAATTTAACGAAGAACCGCCTTATTATTTTACCTTTTACCTTTCTTTCTTTATGTGCCAAAATCTATGCTGGAACGAGTATCTCCTCGTTTTCCTCCACTTCGGGTTGCTCATCAGGCTCCCCAGCATCGGGCACATTGCCTTTAAAAGACTTCAGGAGACTCACATAAAAAGCATTGTATATCCTCCAAGTATCGGGCAGCTTCATCGAAAGGAGACATCATTTATCTTTTCGGAAATCTAGAAAGGTCCATAGTATCTCATGCTAAGCTTTGGAAAAAGCCACTCCTTTCCCTTTTTCTTTCTCAGGCGTGCCTTCTCAAAACATAAGAGCACCCAATCGTTCTCCTTTAATTTCAAATCACAGCAATGTCGATCTGCTGCCTTTTTTTTGTCTTTCTTGAGATTTCTACAAAGCCTCCTGGACCTTGGCAAAAGCCGTGGCCAAGTCCCACGTGTACTCGTCGGCTTCAAAAATCTTATCTTTCTTGCTTAGGAAGGGTGGAACCTTCGTAGCACCTTCAATAATCTCAAATGGCGCCTTCCCCGTCGAAGAGTGTATCATGTTATTGTAGGCAAATTCCACCAAAGGTAAATACTTCTTCCATTGAGTCTTCTGATCCGAGATGTAAGACTTCAATAAATCTAGTACCACTGAATTAACAATCTCTAATTGCCCGTCTGTCTACGGGTGGAAAGATGACGAAAACTGCAACTGCGTGCCAATGTTCTCCCAAATAGCCTTCCAAAACAAACTCGTAAATCTGGGGTCTCTGTCGAAGACAATCGTCTCAAGCATGCCATGTAATCTGAAAATCTGGGCCACAAACGGCCTCTAAGTGACCCGGCTTGACTGTTTTCTTCACTGGAATGAAATGAGCTTGCTTAATAAATCTATCAATAACAATCCAGATACCATCGTGCCCACTCTGTGTTCTCGGGAGATCAAAAATGAAATCGATTGCAATACTTTCCCAAGGGCGGGTGGGTATGGGTAAAGGCTGTAACAATCCCTGTGCTTTATGCCTGTCAAACTTGACCTTCTGGCATACCAAGCAACTGCATGCAAAATCGTCAACGTCCTTCTTGAGTCTCGGCCAAAAGAAGTCTCTCTCCACACCTTTCAAGGTGGTAGCAATGCCGCGATGATCCGAAAAAGGTGGATAGTGGCATTCGGTTAGAACCTTTTCCCTCAACGGTTGTGTAACGCACAACATGGTTTTCTTCATCAAGTAGCCATCCCGAATGGAATATCCCGCTACTACCTCGCCATTCCATATCCGAGTGAAAATATCTGCAAAATCTGTATATGTGGCATACTGATCGACCATATCCTCGAAGCTCCTATGATGTATCGTAGAAATAGCCAAAATCAATGACTTCCGAGACGAAGCATCTGCCACCAAATTCTTATGTCCCTGCACATAGACAATCTGGAAGTGAAACTGTGACAAGATGTTCGCCCACCGCATCTGCTTTTCCGATAGCTGCTTTTGTGACAAGAAGTAGCGTAAACTCTGGTGATTTGTGAAGACTGTAAAATCGGCTCCGAGTAGGTAATGAGCATGGATAACAGCCAAAAGCTCTTTCTCATATATTTGTGTTGTCAATTCTGACCTTGAGAACTATTGGCTCTCGTAGGCAATGACATGGCCTTCTTGAAGTAAGACCGCACCCAGACTACGACCACAAGCATCACAATATACTTCAAATGACTTCTGCAAATCCGGCAAAGTCAAAACTGGTCCTGTAGTCAATTTCTCTTTCAATGTCTGAAAGGAAGCCACCTCTGTGGGTCCCCACAAGATAGGAACTCCTTTCTGAGTCAAGATATACAAAGGGGAAGCAACCTCTGCAAACTTTCTAATGAACCGCCGGTAGTAAGAACATAAGCCCAAGAAGCTTCTAACTTCATGGACATTCTTCAAATTGGGCCAATCACAGATAGTCTCTAACTTGGCTGGGTCCATCTGCACTTCTGCTGCTGAGACGATGTGTCCCAAAAAGTGTATCTCGGGTAGGAAAAATTCACTTTTCTTTGCATTAATCACTAACTTGTGATCCCGTAATGTGTAGCAGATGTTCTCTATGTTCTGCCTCATCCTTGGAGAAGACAATAATGTCATCAAAGAAAGTGCCCACAAAAGATCTGTTCTCTCTGAAAATTCTATCCATCATTCGGTTAAATGTCGATGGAGCATTGGTCAGGCCAAAAGACATCACCAAAAACTCAAATAAACCAAAAGCCGTCCGAAAAACTGTCTAATAGACATCTCCCGGCACGATTCGGATCTCATAATATCCGCTCTTCAAATCGATCCTGCTAATACACGAGGATCCCTGTAGTCGGTTAAGAATATCATTGATCCTAGGAATCGAAAATCTGTTCTTGATGGTGATTTTGTTGAGAGCTCTATAATCGATGCACATTCTCCAAGATCCGTCTTTCTTCAGAACCAACAACATTGGAGATGTTGCTAATTGGACTATTTTCTTATTTTTAATGATTAATCTCTTTTTTTTAGGATATTTTATTGTGTGCACTAAGAACAATTAAAAGATTGTAGCTACAGGAACTGCCATCAGGAACGGACAAACTCTGATGTGTCATTAGATGGGTGACGGTAAACATCGCGAAGGAGTTTCCGTAAGTTCGGTGGAAAGGGCCGGGTTACGAGTGCCCCTGATGCGTCACATGATGGGTGACGGGTACATCAGTAAGGGGACATCCCATAGGCTAAGGAGGAAATCCGAACTGAGTAAGAAAATACGCGTAAGAACGCAAGCACAAGAATAAAGATGGGTTCAATGACGCTTTTTACGAAAAGCAGGAACGCTCGCGGGAGGACAGATGTCTGTGTCTGCATTGCATCTGTGTCGTGTCCTGCACTAGGGGACGCCTGGAATGTGTCCGTGTAGCATTGTTTTCACTAATTGAGTGAGTTTTTAAAGTTTGAACAGGTTCACACTTTATTTTATAAAGTGACCGGTCAATTTTAAGTGGCCGGCCCCTTTATTAATAAAATAAAGCAGGCAAGGCTCTTATAGAAAAAGCCAACGCTAAAACCAAGCCAAGGGGGGCTGAATTGCGATCTCTCTCTCTCTCTCTCTCTCTCTCTCTCTCTCTCTCTCTCTCTCTCTAAAAAATGCGATTTTCTCTCTCCTCTCTCTAGGAGCGCCAAGCTCTGCTTTTGGACCCCTATTCCTGCCGGGTGTCAGACCCTATAAAAGGGTAGCCAGTGTTTCAGTTTGGAAGGGGCCGGAAGCAGCAGGAAGTGCAAGCGCTGGGATTCTGGAGCCAAGAGTGGCGACAGAATTTGCAAGTACTCGCGTGACGACTGAGTACGGAGGTTGATTCTCCGAGCAAGGAGCAACAGGTATAATGTGTTGTTACGCATTGAGAATTGTTGCTTTCTGTGGTTTGTTTTGCAGGAATCTCCCGTCTTACGGGAAGGCCCTATACGGGAAAGTACGGCTTCGCGCCTAAGTCCCTTAGGGGAAAGTACGGCTTCGCGTCTAAGTCCCTTACGGGAAGGAACAGCCTTGCGCCCAAGCCCTTTACGAGAAAGCACGACCTTCGGGTCTAAGATTACAGAACGGAGGGGTTTCCTCGGGTTCTCGTGCTTGTATAAGAATTCTCTCTGAATAAAAGAATACTCTTAACGGGGGGGACCAGCCCATCTTCTGGTCCTCAATACTGTGTCGATCTTCTCCCTTCTCTCCCTTTTGCAAAGTACATTATTTTTCAGATTTCTAAGTGCTCGTGTACGCTCCCGTTTTGTGACAGTGGTATCAGAGCTCGGACTCCTCTCTTTCTCTGCAAAGAAGGACGATTCCGGGAAGAACGGGAAGAACCATGTCGAGCCAAGGGAGAAGCGTTGAAGAGGAGCTTCAACAAGTGCAAGCTCAGCTTGCGGAGTTGCAACAAATCTTACTGTTGCCAGACGTCCAAAAGCTCTTGGGCGGAAAGAAGAAAACGAATGGAACTGATGCGGCCAAGCATCTAGACAACACTGTTGGCGTGAGACCACAGGAGGCAAGAGAAGAAGAACGTGCCGAGGTGCACAAAGGATCTTCGGATCGGAATGAACGGCCTACTTCAAGGAAAGGCCAGGAAAAAGCGCTCTCTCTCTACTAGACGAGAGCAAGGACATCTCAATCTCATCACCATCTTACTCTCTTGATTATACTTCTACTTCTCGATCATCTCGTCAGAAGAAGGAAGCCGCTACTGCAACTATCCTACATCAACCTAAAGATAAGCCTCGATTCAAGAAGCATGGTCGCAAGTCTCAACATCGCATGAGAGTCTTCAAATCGGGCGACAAGGACATCAAGTTCGAAACCTACAACGGACGGAGAGACATCTCCAAAGCACTGTCCTTCATCAGACAGTTTGAAGTCGCCTTTACCAATGGGCACTTCACAGAAAGATCCAAATTACGCCATGTGGGGATGCACCTCAAGGAAACGGCAAGTAATTGGTGGTTAGCCAAGATTCTGGAAGGTTCACAGGCCAGAACTTGGGAGAGCTTCAAATCTGAATTTTGTGAGCAATTTCTTCCACCTGACTTCGAGCAGGACATACGGAAGGAATGGGACTGGCTTGCCCAGAAGGAACATGAAAGAGTAACGACTTATGTGGACAAGTATTGGTTGGTTCTTCTGAAGGTCACTCCCTTCATGAAGATTGCCGACGACGAAAAGAAAAGAAAGTTCAAAGCGGGTCTCCAACCGCAGCTTCGAAAGAGTATGAAGGTGTATCCGCATGATACTCTTCAGAGGATGATGGAGTCGGCAATCATTTGAGGATTTGCACTAAACCGGGACACCCAGAAAAATGGAGCATAGCAATTATCGTGCAAGACAAAGAGGGGTCTATGATGAGCAAGGAGGCCAAGGAAGAAAACGTCCTCCATCTAGGGACGATGATCAGTCTAAGAAGCCAGAGGGCAATGGAAAGCGAACTAAGTATCTTTCTTCTACTCAACTTCAAACTTTCAAAGAGGAAGGAAGATGCTTCTACTGTGGCGAGAAAGGACATATGAAACCGGATTGCCCCTTAAGGAGCAACGGCAAGAACAAGCCTCTACGAGGCAAGAGAAAGCAAGGAAGGAACCCGCACCGCCAAGCTCGAACTCAATTCCAGATGTTCAAGGAAACACAAAAACGGAGAAAGGAAAGCGTCAACTTCTGAAGGGCTGGGGGTCTTTGAACAACCAGCCAGTACTGATTCTTTATGATCCAGGATCCACGGATAACTTCATCTCCCTGGATACTGCGGAACGTTTGTGCCTCACACCGGCTCAGCTTGGCACACCGGTTACATCCGGATCGGCATTCGAGGGGTTGACAACCAATGCAACTCCCATGCAAGGACAGCTCAATCTTCGGATTGGCGAGTACAAGGACCGCGAATCATTTTTGATGGGACCCATCGAGGGATGTGATATCATCTTGGGTATGCCATGGCACTTCCACATGAAACCTATTCCCGATTATGTGGAAAAGACCCTCACTTTTGATCATGGGGGTAAGAAAATAAACATTCATGCTGATGCAAGAGATTGGCAATTCCCAATTGTAAGCCATATCTCCATTAAGAAAGAAATGAAGAAGTGTGTTTCTGCTTACTTGATTTTTGCACGTGAGAAGGATAAAACTAGTAGAGACTCTCTCTCTAGTCTGGAAATTAAGCGTCTTCAATTTATTGAAAAGTACAAAGATTGTTTCATGGAAACACTTCCTGATGAACTCCCTCTGGTACGCCCGGAAGATCACCGCATAGATCTCATACCGGGTAGCTCGCCTCCCAATCAACCCCCTTATCGGGTAAGTCTTGCTCAGCAAGAGGAAACTTTGAAGCAAGTCAACGAGCTTCTAGAGAAAGGGTTAGTACGGCCAAGTGCTTCACCCTACTGCTCTCCAGTTCTACTGGTGCAAAAGAAAGATGGCACGTTTCGAATGTGCATAGACTATAGGTCTTTAAACAAGATCACGATCAAGAATCACTTTTCGATCCCTCGGATTGATGATATACTTGATAAGGTGCAGGGTGCAAGTGTCTTTAGTCGCATAGACTTAAAGAGTGGGTATCATCAGATACGGATCGCCCCTGAGGATGTCCATAAGCTTGCTTTCCGCACAACCTTTGGACTATATGAATTTTTGGTAATGCCTTTCGGCTTGACCAATGCTCCTGCAACGTTCAATCGCATGATGGACCGCATTTTTAGCCCGTATCGAGCTTTTACGGGAGTATTCTTTGACGACATACTCATCTTCTCTAAGTCAGAAAAGGAACATCGGAAGCACTTGGACTTAGTGTTTCAAGAATTGCGAAAGCATGAGTTGCATGTGAATGCAAAGAAGAGCGAGTTCTTTCTCTCAGAGATGCACTATCTCGGCCATATAGTCTCTCACAATCAAGTGAGTATGGATCCTGCCAAGATCCGAGTGGTCGAAGATTGGCCTATTCCCACTACGATACATGATGTACGTAGCTTTCTGGGATTATGTTCATATTATCGAAGGTTTGTCCGAGGATTTGCTCATGTAGCAGGACCACTTCATGATTTAACAAAGAAGAAGATTCCTTTCAGATGGGGATCGAGACAACAAGGAGCTTTTGATCGGCTCAAGTACTTGCTAAGCCATGGACCTATTTTGATAGTGCCTGACTTAAGGAAACCATTTGAGGTTCACTGCGATGCTTCAGGCGATTGCATCGGAGCAGTGTTAAACCAAGAAGGCCATGCAGTGGCATACGAAAGCAGACGGCTTAAGGATGCAGAGTTGCATGCATCAATCTACGAAAAGAACTCACGGCTGTGATTCACGCCTTATCCAACTGGAAGCACTATCTTCTAGGAGCGGATTTTGTGATCAAGACTGATCACCAGAGTTTGCGGTATTTTCTTACGCAAAGGAAACTATCTGAGAAACAGATGAGATGGGCAAACTTTTTGTCTATGTTTCACTTCCAGATCCTTCACACGGCTGGGAGTAAGAATGTGGTCACGGACGCACTGTCTAGACGGCCAAGGGTGAACACTATCACTTCGGTGTATCACCAAGAATTAGAAGCACTACCAGATTTGTATCCGAATGATCCAGATTTCTCCACCATTTGGGGAAAGCTACATCGTGGAGAGAATGAGTTTCCCTATTCCATTCGGGACGGTTATCTCTACCACCATCAGGCCATATGTGTGGCGGAACCATTAAGAAAGAAGATCATGGATGAAGCACACGCTTCGCCTTATGCGGGTCATTGGGGTATTCTCCCTACGACCTTAGCAATGGAAAGATATTTCTTTTGGCCTAGCCTTAAAGCTGACATTGATAAGTATGTCAGGGAATGTTTGGTTTTCCAAAAAGTGAAGTATGATCGTTATAAGACGGCTGGGTTGCTACAACCTTTGCCTGTGCCTAATAAACCTTGGGAAAGTATTGCCATGGACTTCATCATGGACCTCCGTAGAACTCAGACTGGAAATGACGCGATCTGGACCATTGTGGACAGGTTTAGCAAGCAAGCACACTTTATATCAGTCAAGAAAACGATCAAAGCAGATCATATGGCTAGGGTCTTCCTAGCACAGATCTTTAAGCATCATGGAATGCCTAAGTCTATTGTGAGTGATCGAGATCCTCGCATGACAGGAAATTTTTGGCGTGCCCTGATGGATAATCTTGGTACGAAGTTGAATTTCTCATCTGCCTACCATCCTCAAACGGACGGGCAAAGTGAGAGAGCCAATTCCACAGTATTAGATATGTTAAAAGCTTATGTGTCAGACCGGCAATCTGACTGGGAGAAATATTTGCCTCTTGTCGAGTATGCGTATAACATTACCATACACTCATCGACGAGGAAAGCACCTTTTGAGATTCTCTATGGTAAGCCTTTGCTTCCACCCATCCTTTTAACTAAGGATAAGATCTTTGCAGCAGATGAATTTGTCCGGGATTTGGACACAGCCTACGGGCAAGTTAGGAGAGCTATTCTACGCTCTCAGGAAAAGCATAAGAAAGCTACAGACAAGCACAGAAGGAATCTAGACTTAACAGTCGGACAGTTAGTCTTACTCAAGTTTGAAAAGGCAAGACTTAAGAAACAAGCGTCTCATAAGGGGAAAGTGGTAAAACTTTCTACCCGTTATTATGGGCCGTTTAAGATCACTGAGAGAGTGAATGATGTCACTTTCCGATTAGAGCTACCGCCTAATTGGAAGATCCATAATGCTTTCCATGTCAGTTTACTCCGGCCGTATGTGGGACCGCCTCCAAGCCAGCCCAGTGCTGAGGAACCTCCTGAGGTTGAGGAAACAGAAGAAATACTCCAACCAGAGCAGATAGTAAGTCATCAGGAGCGGTCTCTCAAATCCGGAAAGATAACACGGAAGTATTTGGTTAAGTTTAAGAACTATTCGAATCTAGATGCTCAGTGGATGACGCAGGAGGAATTAACAGCTTATCCCGAGATACTGGAGGTATATGTCCAAGCACTACAGTTGAGGTCAACTGTTTAAAAGCCAGAGGGATGTTGCTAATTGGACTATTTTCTTATTTTTAATGATTAATCTCTTTTTTTTAGGATATTTTATTGTGTGCACTAAGAACTGTTAAAAGATTGTAGCTACAGGAACTGCCATCAGGAACGGACAAACTCTGATGTGTCATTAGATGGGTGACGGTAAACATCGCGAAGGAGTTTCCGTAAGTTCGGTGGAAAGGGCCGGGTTACGAGTGCCCCTGATGCGTCACATGATGGGTGACGGGTGCATCAGTAAGGGGACATCCCGTAGGCTAAGGAGGAAATCCGAACTGAGTAAGAAAATACGCGTAAGAACGCAAGCACAAGAATAAAGATGGGTTCAATGACGCTTTTTACGAAAAGCAAGAGCGCTCGCGGGAGGACAGATGTTTTCTCGCGAGGAGTCTGTGTCTGCATTGCATCTGTGTCGTGTCCTGCACCAGGGGACGCCTAGAATGTGTCCGTGTAGCATTGTTTTCACTAACTGAGTGAGTTTTTAAAGTTTGAACAGGTTCACACTTTATTTTATAAAGTTACCGGTCACTTTTAAGTGACCGGCCCCTTTATTAATAAAATAAAGCAGACAAGGCTCTTATAGAAAAAGCCAACGCTAAAACCAAGGCAGGGGGGGCTGAATTGCGATCTCTCTCTCTCTCCTCTCTCTAAAAAACGCGATTTTCTCTCTCCTCTCTCTAGAAAACGCGATTTTCTCTCTCCTCTCTCTAGGAGCGCCAAGCTCTGCTTTTGGACCCCTATCCCTGCCAGGTGTCAGACCCTATAAAAGGGTAGCCAGTGTTTCAGTTTGGAAGGAGCCGGAAGCAGCAGGAAGTGCAAGCGCTGGGATTCTGGAGCCGAGAGTGGCGACAGAATTTGGAAGTACTCGCGTGACGACTGAGTACGGAGGTTGATTCTCCGAGCAAGGAGCAACAGGTATAATGTGTTGATACGCATTGAGAATTGTTGCTTTGTGTGGTTTGTTTTGCAGGAATCTCCCGTCTTACGGGAAGGCCCTATACGGGAAAGTACGGCTTCGCGCCTAAGTCCCTTAGGGGAAAGTACGGCTCCGCGTCCAAGCCCTTTAAGGGAAAGCACGACCTTCGGGTCTAAGATTACAGAACGGAGGGGTTTCCTCGGGTTCTCGTGCTTGTATAAGAATTCTCCCTGAATAAAAGAATACTCTTAACAGGGGGGGGGGCAAGCCCATCTTCTGGTCCCCAATACTGTGTCGATCTTCTCCCTTCTCTCCCTTTTGCAAAGTATATTATTTTTCAGATTTCTAAGTGCTCGTGTACGCTCCCGTTTTGTGACAGGAGAGTAGCACGGTGAAGTACTCGGCTGGACAAGACCCTTTTCCAAGAGGTCTTTCACTTGGTTCATAATCTCTTCATTCTGGGCTCGGCTCACACAGTAAGGTGGCCGGTTCGGTGGTGTGCTTCCAAGTATCAAATCAATGGTATGATCCTCAGGACGAGTTGGTGGCAACTCGCCTGGCAGGCCCTCAAAAAAGCAGTCGACATGAGTGTGGAGAAAATATTGGTATTCTTTTTCTAGATCTCACATATTTGTCCTATGATCATCATTCAACTCTTTCAAAAACATCAAGTAAACAAACAGACTGGATTTCAGTAATTTTGAAACGGCCGAAGCCGATACAATAGGGACAGACTCGCCCTTAAGTTTCAGATCAAGTACAATGATTCGGCCCTTTTCTGTAGTCAAAGTCGCTTTTCTCACCCAATAGTCGACCATGGCGTTGTTCTTATGGTACCAGGGAATTCCCAAAAGGACATCACAACCTTCCAAGGGCATTATGTAGAAGTCCTCGTGCCCCAAATACCCCTGACAATGCAACCGAAGTTTGCCAATGACAGGTGTAATGGCTACGTCCCTGCCAGGTGCCGCTAGAACTGCCTCTCCTTGTGGCCCCATCCGATCGGGTGTAATCTCGAGCCGCGCCGCCAATTCAGGTGAAATGAAGTTGGCCTTGGCTCCTCTATCAAAGAAAATCAGGGCTTCTTGATCTTTCACTTTGCCCCAAGCTCGACAAAGTTCTGTACTCTAATCAATCGTGCTTGGGTCAGTACCCGTGCAATCTGGAACCAATCCTGCTTTCATATTGCCTTTCCGTCCATGTTCCTCAGCTGCTTTTGAATTCTCTGGCCTTTCCTCGTCTTGTTCTTTCTGTGCCTTTTTAGGGCACCTCGCGGAGATGTTCCTTGTTTCCAGCATCCACAACACTTCCCCAATTTGATGTAGTTGGCTCTCTCCCAAGGAGTGAGCCGGGGTTGTGCATCCTTACCTTTCTGATCTTGGGGGCTCTTCCTCTTTCTACTTTCATTTTTAGAAGTCTATTCTGTTTTCTGCGTCATGATCTCATTTGTGGGGTAAGTCAAATTGCCTGAGTGTATGGCAAAGCCCCGTTTCGCATGACACGTCAGTTCTTGAATAGAATCTAACTTTTGCTCTAAGCAGTGATCTCGGATCTCCGTTAAAAGTCCCAAGGTAAACCGCTCAATCTGTTCGTTAAACAAGATCTTCTTAAATGAAGAAGCGGGTAGAAAAGAGATCCAAAATCTCTCGCAATATGCGTCCAAGGTATCTTTCTTAGTCATCTGAAGATGGTTCCAAGCAGTTCGTATGTCACGTTCGTACTCCCAAGTCAACCAAGAAGAAATAAAAAGCCTTTTAAATTTCAGCCATTTAACTGGCGCTTTCTTGTTCAATAGAAGAGTGGACCACCATGTTCGAGCATTTCCCTTAAAGTAAGAGGTAGCCCTCCGAATCTTGGAGTGCTCTGAGTCATGTCCTCTAGAGAAAGCTATGTCAAACTGCTGTATGAAGGCCAAAGCCCTCGAAGCATCTCAGAATCCAGAACAAATGTCAAATTTAATTGACTGTCCACCTTCTTTAAATTCTCGAACTTTCTTGCTTTTATCCTCCAGAAAGTCATACTGGTTGGCTTTTTATAAATTCTTCTTCTTTGCATAAAATCTATGATCATCGGAGTCCGCACTATTTGAAGGCGAGTCCTTTGTAGCTGTCAGAAACTCGGCGAGACTTAGACTTCTTTGCCTTTTTCTTGCCCTTTCCAAAGCTTCGCTTTTTCCCTTTCCTCGCTGGAGTCAGAAGAGCTAGAAGAACTGTCAGAAGAAGAATAAGAAAAAGAAGAACTGGATACTTCTTCAAATCTGACATGCTTTTTCTGCTTTCTGGCCGAGGCAAAAGCAAATTGACGACCCAAATAACCCGGGAAGTCAGTTCCTTTCTTCTGCTTTTTGCCGTGCTTTTTGGCTTTGTTGTTCGTGTCCGTGCCAAAAAGCTGGGTAATTCGTATATCAACCACCTCTTCCAATTCTTGCTCTGTAAACATCCTCGGAGTAGGAGGTTGTTTGAGTGCCGGTTTGAGGAGTGGCTCCGTGGTTTGCCGCCACTGTGAGTGCACCTCGTTGAAGGAGGTCTGGGTCAAAAATTTTGCAAATTTCGGGTCCTTCACAAAATTTATCATCATCTTTGTTGCATCGTCAACCAATTGTCGACGCTCCATCTCTTCAATCTCCGCCTGAGTAGGCGGATGCGGGCCGTACTCGTGAGAATCTTCTTCGTGATCTCTTCCCGCATCCCCAGATGCAGAGGAAGTCGATTGATCTCTGTTTCAATCCATAAGTGTCACGAGAAAAGAATCGCATTTCCCGGTAGAAGAGAAATCGGCCGCGCTCTGATACCACTGTAACATACTTGGACACTCCAAGTCAAGATTCTACTGCAACAAGGCAGATATTCACTTCAAAACAGTTCACAGTTCACAATTGATTCGACGCAGCCCGACGGAGTTCCGTGCCTAGAGATATTGGCCCCATAGATTGTCGCCCCTTTCGGTATTTCTTTTTGCATTAAATCTGTGCTCGAAGTACAAGGAAGTGGGAGGGTCTCACTCTCAGACTCTGCGTCCTATGCTCTGCAGAGTGGGAGCCCTGCCCACTAATTTATAAGTTTACAAGGGATGCTAAAAGCAGAGCCCCAAAAGCTGTCATAAAATAAAGCAATTCATCTCACAAGCCGTGCTTGGTAAATAAAGCACTTTGCGTAAGATTTTCAGCCAGCTTCGCGTAAGAAAAGCAATTCCGTACAGCCTGCGCTTTTTCCGCCGCAATTTGCGGAGGTCCGTACGGTGATGCCACGTCAACATGACAGCGGGATTCCGAGAATTCTGCCACGTCACTGCCCCTTTCATGGGCTTAAAAGAGAGAGAGTGTGTGTGTCACCATGCCACTCACCAGTTTGTGACACTACCATTGCAGACTGCAGTGCACCAAAGGCATATCGTTATTCAATGCGTCGAAAACCTATCACTCTTCGAGTTTGTCTAAGGTGGAGCTTAAGGTTTCAACAATCAAGTTTTAAGACCAAATATGGTCTATGTCACAAAAAACAAGTGTTCAACTACCTTCCTTAGCTTTTGCAAGATACAAACCATTACAAAAATCTCATAAGGTTGAAAACTTTGGGTCATCGCAAAGGAAACTAAAATATCAAAATGGATTTCAATCATTCAAAGCTTCATATTCAAAAGTCAAATGTATGCCTAACTCCCTTCTTCACTAAGGCTTGTTTTAGAAAGCCAAAAATACAACTTTGACATAGGACATTTTCGAAATTTGACGATAGTTGTAGTTTAGCATCCAAGTAACAACCTGTCTACACTATGGAAACACACAAACAACGCCCTAAATCACTCTGTAGAGGTCTCTTTACAATGAAGAAAAAAATTAGCTGGCATATCTGTTCGATCCTATAGTGGAAAAACGCTTCCTAAGATAACATACTACTCGCAAATCAAATGGAAGCACTTACTTGTAAAGAGCAAGAGTGCGTTCTATGACATAAAGAGCATGCTTGCACTTGGCCTGCAGTCTTCGGTCTCCACTATCAGCAACAGCTTTCCATATATCCATGTGAGGTGGGCGGGGCTGCAACAGCCCCAGCTAAGAGAGACCCAAACAAGGCAACCTTTATCTGAAACGCCTTCGTATGTTTGCTTCCAAGCTTTTCAAGTTGGGTCTGAGGGCGGAGAGCGCAGAAAGAAAATTGGTCGTGCCAATCTGTCAGTATTTGAAAGTTGCACTCGCGAGGCTCTCTCTGTCTCTCTCCCAACCTTCATTCAGCGGTCATTTGGCTCCTAACACCACCTCACGCATAAAGGATGTTTTTAATGCCTCTCTCCCAATGTCGCCTCTCTCCCAATGTCGTTAATGTGCCAACCACATTCCTATGTGTGTGTAGCACGTGTGGAGGAAGTGCCTTCTTAGAGCCTAGAGGCTAGCAGTGCGGCCAGTGCAAATAGTGTGTTGTCACCAAGCCTTAGAAGTTAAGAGCTCATCTCTATAATATCATGTGATGGCAAACTGAGTGCCCTTTACGCTTGTCACACTTTCTGGGTTTGGGGGCCCTTTACACCTGTCACAGTTTTTGGATTTGGGGGAGGTGGGAGGGGAGAAAGAGAGAGGGGACATTCTTAAAGTGGCGGACTTTTCGGAGAAGTCGCCCGTTTTGAACGCGCTCATGCCTTCACTTTCACCCCTTGCGCTTGGTACGTTGAGAGAGAGGGGGGGGGGGGGGGGGGGCAATGGCATCGACTATGGCTTACATGCCTTCCTCATCCGTTGTCTATCAATGTGGCCCAACTTTGATGGGAGCATGTTCACATTGGATTTTCTGTGGCTAAAGGAATTGTATTTGAGTATCATCACTTACTTTTGTCGAAAAGGCTATCCTATAATAGCAAACTTAGTGCCCTTTACAAGTGTCACACCTTTTGGGTTTGGAGGAGGTGGGAGGAGAGAGAGAGAGAGAGAGGACATTCTTAAAGTGGAAACTCTAGCAAACTTTTCAGAGAAGTCGCCCATTTTATATGCATTCATGCCTTCACTTTCACCTCGCACTTAGTATGTTGAGAGAGAGAGAGAGAGAGAGAGAGAGAGAGAGAGAGAGAGAGAGAGAGAGAGAGAGAGAGAGAGAGAGTAGGCTACTTCAAAGGATTACCACCAAAATATTAACAGAGTTGGACAAGTTCAAAGTAAGAGGCCCCAAGCCCGATTGGACCAATCAGAACAGCAGCATCAAATTAGACTCATTAAACATGTGTGTTGTTGGCTAGAGCTTTTTACAAAGGGGAGATGGAAGAGGAGGTAACATGATTGTGTAAATTAGGAAGAGACAAGTCCTGTTACCTGTCACCATCACCACAAAAACAACATGAGAATGTTAGTCTTTGAAAAGTGGAAGACAGGTGTCATAAGATTTGTCTATTTGTTATCAATGTCATTCTAATTTCTACAACAAATATTAACCTCCTACCTGAGTAGAAGACTCCATGCTAGAGAGGAAGAAGGTTGGTGAGGTATCCTTCAGGTAGTCCTGCAATCTCAAAAAGTGGATCCCTTGTCTTCTTTTGGTCTTCTTTTGGTCTTCTTTTATAGTAGTCCCTTTTCATCCCTTCCTTGCCCAAGAAAGTATCCGGTTCATGGGAGGTGGGGGAGTGGTGGGGTACCCCATGCCTCTACTCATTTGGGAGTTACATATGAGAGAGTGTCATGTTGGGTGTGATTCCCTTCCATGCTTCTAAATTGTCACGCTTCTGCCTTAGGAAGGTCCCAACACAATGTTGGGGTATAAAGCTCAATGTGATCGCCCAGGTAAGTGGGCAGACCGCCAGGTATGTACACATATTCTTTTGTAAAAACCTAATAAGAACTCACTATGCTCTACACATTACAGTAGAGCGAGTTCACCATATCGTCGTGCTCTTCTTCTCGCACTCTCTCTTGCGTCGCAGTTCCGCTCGTACTCCTTCAACTGGTATCAGAGCTCATATCGAGGCTCGGGGCAGCACTGCAAGAGGCTAGAGTCACCAATGAAGGGCTTGGTGTTGTCAGAATTTCATTCTGAGGTCATCTCGGCCACTGTTCGGCTTCGACAAAGGTCTGCGCAGGCCATTTTCGACTACGTGGTCTCGACGGGTGCAGATCCGACTCTGCAAATTTGGGGTTTTCGGCCTACGACTGCAGGTGCTGAGGATATCGACACTCCCAGTGTTGATTTGTGGCTGTCTACACATCGAAGGACGGCTCACAGTTCTTGGAGGCGTGTCAAATACGACACGGGCGCATCTACACACAGACTGTAGGCGACATCCACTAGTTCATCACGTAGCTTGTGTTTGCTACTTGATATTCCAGATTTCATCCTGACATTGCAGGTACGTCCACATGGGATGTATTGTCAGAGATGATGTATGTCTGTTGAGGGTTTGTTGGTTGTGAGTCACGCAGCAAACAACCGCCGCAGCAGTTACAGCATACAGTGGGAAATTTGTGGATGTATGACTTTGTGGGAAGTCTATGTACTGTCAGATTTACTGCAGCCTTTGTTGAGGGTCGAGTGAGGTTTTATTGAGCTGGGGGATTCTCGAATGTTGAGATCCTTTCGGTGATACAGGTCTTGGAGCGATCCCTCGAGCACCCTTAGATAGGCAGCTAGGATGTATTGACTGTGAGTTAGACAGTTGGTATTGCATCTTTGCTTTACTGCCATTGAGGCATTGTTGCAGTCTACAGTGACAGGACAGTGAGAGACAGTACAGGTGCAGGACAGGTTTACCCGCAGCTTACAGTGTCAGAGAGACAGTGTTTTTTGAGCTGTTTTTTGGTCTGTTTTTTAGTACACCAGAGCCATTTTACAAAGGAGACTCTGCCGAAATTTATGCAGAATCTGAAGCTTTCTTGGTTCATTTGATAGGTTGATATTGGTTCAGAGGTCAGTTTACAGGGGAAACTCTGCCGAATTTTTCCCAAGAAAGTAAACTATTGTGAAGTGTAGCTATGGCTGGATCACAGGACACTGCTCTTTACAATATCAAGAAGCTGGATGGAACCAATTTCCCATTGTGGAAGCAGCAGATTTGGCACGTGTTGGTACAAAAGAAGCAGATAAAACCTATAAAGCTCAAGGGGATAAAACCAGAAGATATGGACGAAGATGAATGGAGCGAAATGGATGAATTGGCACTTTCTACCATTATGCTAACTTTGGCAGAAAGCGTTTACTTCAATGTAGCAGACGAGATGTCGGCTTATCAAGCATGGTTAAAGCCGAGTGATCTTTATGAGAAGCAGAGTGCAGCTTCATAGGTATACTGGCTTAAGAAGCTTCTTGACTTGAAGATGAAAGAAGGGACACCTATGTCCAATCATCTGAATGAATTCAACACAATCTATAGTCAGTTGTCAGCTCAAGGTGTCAAGTTTGATGAACCTGTTAGAGCTATGTTCCTGTTGATCACATTGCCGAAAAGTTGGGACACTTTTCGCACAGCTTTGAGTAATTCTGCACCTCCAGATGGTTTGAACATAGCAGGTGTAGAAGGAAGTCTGCTTACTGAAGAAACCAATAGAAAGACAATGGACAAAGGCAAAGGAATAGCCTTAGTTGTCAGGGGAAGGACCAAAGAAAAGTACAAAGGTGGAAAGAGGAATTAGTCTCGTAGCAAGTCCCGTAGTGCTAAAGGCAAGAGTGACATAGAATGCTACCATTGTGGCAAGAAGGGTCACATGAAAAGAGACTGCAAAGAATGGAAAGCAGAAAAAGGCAAAGAGAAAGCTGAAGACCATGGTGAGAAGAACAAGTCCTCAGTGAAGATTCAAGAAATAAATGTGACAAACACTGTTGCAGAGGATGACAATCTAGTGTCAGGAGACATCTACTTCTTGAAGAATACAATGGACTCAGCTCTTCTTACAGCATCTGATGGAAATGCACTGAGTGACTGGATTATAGACTTAGGGGCATCACTTCATGTGTCTCCAAACAAGGAGTGGTTTACCTCTTATGTGACCACTAAAGATCATGTTCGGCTAGGCAATGGGCAGACATGTGAGATCTTAGGTGTTGGAGATGTTCAATTGAAGTTTCAGAATGGCTCTTCTTTCACGCTGAAGAATGTGAGACATGTTCCCGCAATTACAAAGAGCTTGATCAACACAGGTTTACTTGATGATGCTGGCTACGTCACCACTTTTGGACAAAACATGTGGAAGATATCCAAGGGTTCTATGACAGTAGCACATGGAGTAAAGTCTGGAGGACTTTACATGATTTATGTATCAAATGTCTCTAAAAATGTAATCAATGTAACCGAGCAGCCGAACGTTTCTTTGTGGCATAGCCGGTTAGGACATATGTCCAAGAAGGGAATGGAAATCTTGTCTTGTTCTAGTTATTTGCCTGGCTTTTCATTTAATGATTTTGAATTCTGTGAACATTGTCTGTATGGTAAGCAAACACAGCAGCCACATAAGCATAGAAGCAGTAGAAGAGATACACAGTTGGGACTTGTTCATAGTGATTTGTGTGGACCTATGCCTAAACTATCTCTAGGGGGAGCTTCTTACTTTATGACATTTATAGATGATTACTCGAGGAAAGTATGGGTTTACTTTCTCAAGCACAAGGATGAAGCGTTTAGTGTTTTCAAAACGTTTGTGACACTTGTGGAGAATCAGAGTGGCAAGAAGCTTAAATGCTTACGCACTGACAATGGTGGAGAGTATGTTTCAAAGGCCTTTCAGGACTTTTGTGAGTCAAAAGGTATAAAACGTGAACTTACTGCTCCTTACAATCCTCCTCAAAACGGTGTTGCTGAGAGGATGAATAGGACCATACAAGATAAGGTCAGAAGTATGTTGTCTAATGCACAGCTGCCAAATGGGTTTTGGGCTGAAGCTGTATCAACAGCTGTTCATCTTGTAAATAGATCTCCTAGCAAGGTTTTGCAGAAGGATTCAGTGCCAGAGATGGTATGGTCAGGCAAAATGCCCTCATACAAGCATCTCAGAGTCTTTGGCTGTGAGGCATATACTCACGTTCCAAAGGAATTTAGGAACAAACTTGAGCCAAAGAGTAGAAAGTGCATCTTTCTAGGCTATGGTAATTCTGGTGAGATGGGGTACAGACTTTGGGATCCCGAATCCAGAAAGGTTGTCCGCAGCAATGATGTTCACTTTAATGAATCCAAATATCATTCTAAACCAGAGAGGGTTGAGGAGATTAGAAGAGTTGTCTTCCAAGAAGATGGACCTGCACGTGCAAGACAAAATGTCAGGGCTCAAGAGGAGCAAGGACGGGATAGAGTGGAGCCACAGGTTGTGGCTGAGCCTGAGCCACCTATTGTGCGTAGATCTGGACGTGTCATGCGACCTCCTGATAGGTTTGTTCCATCTATGAACTATGTCATGTTGACTGATTGCAATGAGCCTTCATGTTACAAGGAAGCAGTGCAAATGAAGGACTCTGGGAATTGGCAATTAGCCATGCAGTCAGAGATGACAGCTCTG
Source organism: Adiantum capillus-veneris (assembly GCF_014529385.1). Lineage (NCBI taxonomy): Eukaryota > Viridiplantae > Streptophyta > Polypodiopsida > Polypodiales > Pteridaceae > Adiantum > Adiantum capillus-veneris. Next base: position 60,409,831 of record NC_140956.1, read on the forward strand.
CATAAAAACAAGACATGGAAGCTAGTTAAATTGCCACAGGGCAAAAAGGCTCTACCTTGTAAATGGGTTTACAGGTATAAGATCACCGCTCATGATAGTCAGCCAAAGTACAAAACAAGCCTTGTTGCCAAGGGCTTTAAGCAAGAACAAGGCATTGACTTTGATGAAGTCTTCTCTCCGGTGGTCAAGATGACTACATTGAGATGCTTTCTTGCATTGGTTGCCATATTAGATTTGGTGTTGCACCAAATGGATGTCAAGACAGGGTTCTTGCATGGTGATTTAGATGTGGAAATTTACATGCAGCAGCCAGAAGGGTTTGTTGAGAAAGGCAAGGAAGATTGGGTATGCCAGTTGTTAAAGAGTCTTTATGGCTTAAAACAATCACCGAGGGCATGGTACCATAAATTCCACAAGTTTATGCTTTCTCAAGGCTACAAACGTAGTGAGTTTGATCACTACAAAGAAGGCTAAGGATGGTAGTTGGCTGATCCTTATTTTGTATGTGGATGACATGTTGATTTTTGGCAAGCACTTGGAAGAAATTTCAGCTTTGAAGTCAAAGATGGCAAAATCGTTTGACATGAAAGACATGGGTGAGGCAAGTCATATACTTGGTATGCGCATTGAGAGAGACAGATCAAAGAAGTTGATTTGGTTATCTCAAACAGAGTATATTGACAAGGTTTTGCAACGTTTCAATATGGAGAAGGGAAAGGCACTGAGTGTTCCATTGCCACCATATGTGAAACTTAGCAAACAAGATTGTCCTGTGTCTGAGGAAGAACAGGCTGAAATGGATAAGATTCCATATGCGTCTACAGTGGGTAGTTTGATGTATGCAATGATTGCTACTCGCCCAGACATTGCATTTGCAGTGGGAGTAGTAAGTCGATACATGTCAAACCCAGGCAAGAAACATTGGGAGGCAGTGAAAGGAATATTGAGATACCTGAAAGCTACAAAGAGTATGCGTATATGCTATGGGAGTCAAGAGCTAAGTGTAAAGGGTTTTACAGACTCAGATTATGCAGGTGACTTAGACAACCGAAGGTCTACGTCAGGGTATGTCTTTACATTGGCTGGTGGAGCAGTATCATGGCGTTCTAGATTACAAGATTGTGTTACTCAGTCTACTACAGAGGCTGAATATGTTGCAGCATCAGAGGCATGCAAAGAATCAATTTGGCTTAATCGACTAGTAACAGATTTGGGAATCAAAGAAGAGATGCCTGTGTTATATTGTGATAGTCAAAGTGCTATACAATTGGCTCGCAATCCAGTTTATCACTCAAAGACAAAGCATGTGGATGTGAAGTATCATTTCATCAGGGAAATGCTCGAGGATAAGCAACTTCAGCTTGTCAAAGTTCACACCACAGAAAACCCTGCTGATCTACTTACAAAAGGACTTCCCTCAGAGAGCTTTGCGCATTTTCGCAAGCAGTTAGGTGTAGGGTAGTACATCACTTCTCTACATCTCTTGTATATTAGCTTGTATAGTAGCTTCTCTCACACTTAAAGTACCACATTGGACTTTAAGTGGGAGGTTGTTGGGGTATAAAGCCCAATGTGGTCGCCCAGGTAAGTGGGCGGGCCGCCAGGTATGTACACATATTCTTTTGTAAAAGCCTAATAAGAACTCACTATGCTCTACACATTACAGTAGAGCGAGTTCACCATATCGTCGTGCTCTTCTTCTCGCACTCTCTCTCGCGTCGCACTTCCGCTCGTACTCCTTCACACAAGGCTTTGTGAGCTTCTCCTTTTTTTTATTTTGTGGTCTTCCTTTAGGCAAAAAGATCTTTCTTAGGGACACTTATTTAAAGGACGAGAGAGAGAGAGAGAGAGAGAGAGAGAGAGAGAGAGAGAGAGAGAGAGAGAGAGAGAGAGAGGGAGCTTCCCACACTAGGTACGTGGTGTCCCGTTTTTAGGGTGCCCACCATTTCTCAGAAGGTCCAAGACAAGGTGATGGTCACATGTATGAGGGGACATGGTAGTCTCTAGTAGGGATCTCCGAACTATTCTCCATAACTTTGCCCTTTCAAAGCCATTGGTGCAAAATGAGTCTATTAGCGTTTTGATGTTGGTCACTGCCTCTTTTGGTAAGGTATTACAAAAGAGGATGGGTTTTATTTGGGACACGATGACTTTGTGGGCCCATTCTGAGGGTCTGTTGCTAGCTCTTTTGAGGTATTTGATGGGTGTGCATGGGAGATTCTCTTCTTTTTTGCGCACGGTTTTGATTAGTTGCCCATTGTGGATGTGCAAGTTAAGGTTCAAGAATTTGACCTTGTCCCCAAATGTGGTCTCAATTGTGAGGCATTTAGAATAGATACTTTGATCTTCCATAAGATGTGGATAATCTGGTGTATCTATGAGAAGAATATCATCGAAGTATCTAAACGGGGTTCCAATCTTTCTCAATATTGGGATGGGGTTGGGTTTATTGAGGGTTTGTGTAAGGAAGTTGAATTCAAGGGAATGTAGGTATAGGTTGCACCAGAGGGGGGAGCATGACAGTCCCATTGGTATTCCATTGACTTGTCTATATACAACTTGTTGGCATTGGACGAACATGTTGTTGATTAGCCAAGAGTTGAGTGAAAAAACTTTATCAAGATTAAAATATAGTCCTGATTTACCATCTTCCTTCCGTACAATTAGTTGGGAAGCTCCGGAAAGAAATGTAGTTGCCTTGTATGGTGGAGAATGCATATTTCAGGAGGTTGTTTATATGAAAGATGTGGCCTTGTGTTCCTAGGTGTGGGATATTTTCGTAGCATCTCTTGATGTCCCCTGAAAAAAGGTGTGTGGCCTTATTGGGGAGGTTGAGAATACAATCATAGATGGAGTCTATTATCCACCATGATTGTGAGTGGAAGTTGTGACATAATAACGCCTTTTGGTTGAGCTTTCTAGCACGGGTCTTAAGTGAAGGAATACATGTTTTCAAAATACATGCCATGAGTAAGGAGATCTCGGAATAGCAGCAAGAGGCACCACAAGTAATCCATCTGAATGTGAGTTTGTGACTTTTGTAAGTAGCCGTTAAATAGGGTATGTTATGATGTATTGGGGCAATAAAGGGTTGTAAGAATGTGGTAATGTGTTGTGTTGTATCCCTAATGTTTTGTTCCCATATCATAAAGTCAGCTCCTAGAAGGCGTTTCCTGGCTTCACTTAAGATGTAAGCCTTGCACGTAAGTACAACATTATTTGGTGCTTTGTCTAAGCATGTTATGAAAAATCTGCTTCGGATTGTATCTATGTCCCCTAAGATCACCGTATGAGGTTTGTGTTGCCTTTTCTTTGGTAAGTTGACAAGGCAATAGTTAAACAGGAGTGATGCAATTTGACCCTCATTTAGGGTGTGGGGGAGGGTTATGTATTCTCTATGAGCCAAATCCATTAGTACTCGGTATAGCTCATTGTAGGCCTGTATTATGTTAGGTGGTTTGGTTGGGATATGTCCAAGCCCCTGCTTACATGTAAGTGTGAGCATTGGTGGTAAGAAATGTTCCAGGCTAGTTGACACAATATGCCCATGCACGGGGTTAGTTAGTCCAGGTGTGAGGTGACAAGTAAATAAGGGGGACTCAATTGAGGTGAAAATGTCCCTAGCGTTACACAACGTTACTTTCAAAGGTGGGTCAAAAGACCAAGTAAATATGCATTCATCCCATAAAGGGGAGCTCATGATGTTCAAGCTGAAGAAAAATAAGTTAAAGAAGGACTTCCAACATGTGATATCCATAAGGGGGTTGACAAAATGAAGAGGGATGAAAATTCCGCTCTTCGGTTGCTTAGGGGCGAGGCAAGATCTTCCATGTAGGTCCATGCACACCTGAGTAGAAGACTCCATGCTAGAGAGGAAGAAGGTTGGTGAGGTATCCTTCAGGTAGTCCTGCAATCTCAAAAAGTTGATGCAATGGCATTGATTGTGGCTTACATGCCTTCCTTAGCTTCTATTCTACGTGGATCGAGCTTCAAATTTTCCCATTGTTCATAGTACACTAACCGTCGTATCGTCTGTGCGGACACTGCAGCAATCTTCCCCTCAGCTCTTACTGTTTTTGTCCACACAAAGATACTCGGGACAAAATCAAGACAAAAGCTTGAGAAGTGGATATCTAGGAAACAGACAATACTTCTCTTGAACCAAGCAACAGATGTCTTCAACCTATGGAAACAAAATGCAATAGGCTAAGATTCGATATATGAATGATTGGGGCATCAAAATTTTCACTTTGGTTGTGCACAAATTCACATTGTCCCCCCCCCCCCCCCCCTCCCCTCCCCCAGCAAAAAAAAGGTTGAGGCTTGATGCATGCATACGACCTTCATGGGGAATTTTTGTAGCTCTTTGTCACTCATCCATTTGGGCAAAGCAACATATTGTTTGTGATGGCCTTTTTGGCTAGCTAGTATCTTCGGTTCTTACTTCATCAGGTCACAATCCCCTTTTTATTCTTGGTGGATAGGATGTGCTCAACCATTTCATGGTACTGTGTGCTAAGGTTATTGTTTTGACATTGTTAACCAGTTGTGTTGTTTATGCTATGATGATAGACTACTTCTCAAGTATGTATGGAACTATGGTTGACTTTTTAGAGAGAGAGAGAGAGAAGTAGAGCCACCATCTGTATGCTCCCACAACAGTACGTGTGTACTCTATAGCAGCTTAAAACTTTATAAGCTCCACACTGCCATGTAGACCTTGGAAGTATACACAAGCTCTGGTGCGGCTTGCAATAGATCAAAGCTTAAGGCCAATAGCGTATTGACCTCAAACTCAAGAATGCAAGCAACTGTCAATTATCCCCAAAACAATACAAGCAAGAAATTGAGCTTATGGAAGTCTAGAAGTAGAAAATTGAAGCACGAAAAAATACCTTTCAATGAACAAGATCTCACAAAATGCTTTGGGCATCTCATCATCTCAAAGATGCTCTTTTTGAACATCGGTAGTGTTTATATTGTCAGATGCACTCTTGCTAAGCTCTCAACTCCATGTAGGTGGACAAGGAGCACCTTAAATAACAATACTAACAGTAGGACATATGTAAGGACATAGACATTGTTAGCAATTGCACGTTCTTGATCAAGTTGAGGTAAAAGCGTTACGCCTCTGCCCATGGTCAGGCGGCCGGCCTTCCGCCTACTGAGTGTACATACGCACATTCCTTATTCTTCATATACCAAAAAAGTATAAGGAGCTCTTCTTCTTCCCCTTGAGGACAAGCTCCACCCACACACAATCTCTTGCTTCTCCCCTTCCCCGCATGCACGCACTGCGCGCAGTTTGCACACATGAGTGCACTTTCAACTAGTATCAGAGCTTGGCATCGGCGTGCATGCGACAGCTTCCTGACTAGGTGCAAAAGCAAAAGAGCTTGGCTATGGAAGCTCCAGCTTGGCGACAATAGATCCGACGTAGAGGAACCCGCTTGGAGGCATCGGGAGGAGATCTCGAATCTCATAGCACCAGCATGCATGGACCCTCTCGCGCTTATGGAAACTTGAGAGTAGGGGATCTGAGCAAGGATTAGGTCTCTACAGACTTGGAGCAATCCAATAAGGTTTGGGAGAGAGTCAGCCACTAAAAATCTTAGAATCTCTATCCAATAAGGTTTGGGAGAGAGAGTCAGCCACTAAAAATCTTAGAATCTCTATGCAAAGAATCAATTGCTAATTCCCTTGACTTCCCAAGTATTGTCTGTAGTTGTGTGTGTGCACGCGTACGCACACACACACACACACACACACACACACACACACACACACACACACACACAACAGGAATCGGGAATTGAGAAGTCGACTATGGTTGAAAGAAAATCGAGTAGCACTTGAGCATTTAAATAGAAAGCATTGCAATTGAAAACAAGCGTTGCAGTAGACAACTGAGCAAGTCTCTGCAAGTGAGAATGAGTAGGGGAATTGGCATGCGTGCAAGAGCTACGGGATCAAAAATTGGAAGGGGAATTGAGTTTACAATGAAGCCAGCTCAAGATCTATAGCCAATCGAGCAAGTTGAAGGAAAATTCGAGGAGCAGGGGAGTGCGTGTGTGTACACACGCACGCGCACACACACACACACACACACACACACACACATGTACATGTACCACTGCTTGGTACTGTTCGGACACTTCAATTAGCATGGAAACTCTACTCCTTTCATGGGATGTTCTCCCTAAATTGGTAGTTGGCCTTGGGCGTTAGGCCGCATAAAATTCCCCTCTTAGGGGGGGCGTGATTATTTTCTCCTCCTTGCGAAGCAAACCATGCAATAAGTCCTTTTCTCTCTCCCCAACTCTCTGCCAACACTCGTTTATGTCGCCACACTCTGCTCTTGACCATTCTCATACACACACACACACACACACACACACCCCCCCCCCCCCCCCCCCCCCCCCCCTCTCTCTCTCCCCCACCTTGGGTTAATGTGGGTGGCTGCCCCACTGGAGTATACTCTCATGATAACGCATTTGTCACGATTCGCTGTGAATATGACTCCTCAAAACATGTACCAGATCCGGTATATAAACTAGGTGAGGGTTTACCCCTCACTTAGCCTTGGCGCTTGTGCTTTTTTCTGTGTGAGTACATAAAAAGAGAGCTCTTTTGAGTGCTTGAACAACTGCTTATTGTGTTGCAATGGGGATGGTGGAACACAAGGACACATCTCATGTTGGTTAAAAGGTTGTTGTTTTTTGCAATACTTTGCAAATCATACTTGGACTTGGTAATTAATGGTGGTTACGTCCGTATGCTGTATGGATTAGCAGTTCGTTTTTTCATTTGCTCACCTCTCTGACATAGGATTGCGCCACTGATTGTAGATTTTTACACAGTCTGGCTTGATAAAAATCCTACATTAATGAGGTTTTGTCTCATGGTTAAGGCTAATTTTCATACAAGCCATCATGGCGCTGTATTTTTCTCATTTTTGTCGAACATTCTCTGTCCATACTCTACGTTGCCGTAAAATTGGTGGGTCTAAAAATTTAGGGTGGTGTAGTTTACCCTTAAAAAGTAGATGGTGATCTGTGTACCACTTAGCACCAAGGGGTGACCAATGGTTTGTTGACTGCATACCGTGGTGTTACTCTTGTTTTTTTCTTAAAAACCGAGCTCTCAATAAGCTACTAGTGTGGTAATGGGGTTACCTTTGATGTTGTAGTTTTTTAACATGTGTTAAGGATAACTTGACTCGATTGGCATACTAATTGTGTATGGTAGATTTCGTATAGGATTTGGTTTTGCCTAGCCCAAGTTGGCCACCTTAAAGGTATCAATGGTATTTTTTGGTTCTAAAGCTGTGAATTCAAACACGTTTTCTGACTTATGGTACTTGGAAAAACAAGACAAAATTTAGGTTTAATAAATCTGGCAATATATTTTGAAAAATGTAAAAAATTGATCTATTGATTGCTTTGGGGATTATGACACCTAGATCAGAAGGGGTAGTGACCTTTTGATCAAGAATCATATGTATGCTATTACCTACATAAATAGATGGGGCTAGATAGAAACCATACCTATAAATACTCTCATAAATGGAGAAAAAACAATAAAGAACTGGAATACATAAACACTTCAGACAATAGTCTAAGGTTGAAAAAATTGTAAGAAAAATGGATAACAAATGATATAGTCCATTGACACCTGTAAAACACATCCCAGGCTAATGTATATGTTGTCTTGTTTGGATGGATGCAGGTAAGGACTCTATCCTTTCTTGGATTTTTTTTGGCTTGAAGCAAATGACCAGTCGTGACTTTACTAGCTCCTACTACTGTTTGGGAATTACTTCTTTGATTGGTTATTGTATTTTTACATTAGAGTGAGATCTCATTCTTTAAGCCATGTACAAAGATAATTCTAAGACTGAGTTGTTTTCGTACTATCATTGTCACTTTTCTAAAGCCAGTTGTCTTTTGAGCGTAAAACTTCATTTATGTCTTATTATATAAGTAAAACAGCTACACATACGTCCTATACATAAGGTTTTTCCAACTCTTTGGGAAAATAAGGACACTGGCTTTGGAAACTAGCTCGAATCATAGTTCTAAGTTGGACCCATTGTGTATAATTCCTTTTTGGGTTACTAATCATAATTCTCTATTAACTTTCATGATCACGTACATTATAAACTGATTGCTCGCATGAGAGTGATCCACGACCCGAAGAAGCATACTAGGATTTTAGAACAAATTAGGTTTTACCTAAAGGACCATTCTCCAAATAAAGCCTTGGCTGTTAGGACTAGACCTTTTCTGGCTCGACGGACCAAAAGGTGTGTTACTTCCTACCCTAAGTAATCCCCTGCTTACTAACATTTTTGTATACTGCAGACCCTTGCTAAAAGGGCGGTGTTAATGTGTGTGCTAGTCTGCACCCAACCGTGCTATCTTATAGCGTCCTCCTAGCGTACACACTGTCCGGCCGTGCCGGTGGCCTTGCCCATAGGACCCATGTCCTTACATTACCCCCCCTTGGAGAATCGTTTTCGTCCTCGAAAACGAACGCAGGAAAACGTTTCTTAAGTGTGGAGACATTCTCCCATGTAGAACCTTCTTCACGTCTATCTAGCCATTTTACCAACACTTGTCATCTGACATGATGTCTGGTGCAAAGATTATGAGAATCCAAAATCTTTTTGGGCTCATGAAGAATGCTTGGCGGTTCGATAGGGTCAACTAACACACATGTGTCAATGACATTATCATTCTGTCCTAGCTGTTTTGGTAAGCAGCTAACATGAAAAACAAGATCAACTCGTGAGTGTTTTGGGAGAGCTAACTTATAGGCCACTTGACCTATACGTTTGAGAATGGTAAACAATCCACAATAGCGTGGTGAATGTTTAGCAACTTTTTCCGTCTTCAGACTTTCTGAATGCTCTGGAACTTTGAGGAAAACCTTGTCTCTTTCTTCAAAAGTAGCAAGACGACGATGCTTATTTGCGTACTTCGTCTATGGATCTTGAGCTTGCTTAACATTTTGTCGAGCAACTCGAGGCATTTCAAAATGGTCTTGGAGAAAATCCTTCGCTTACTGTATCTTCTCCTTAGCCAACCCCATCGTAACGGGTGATCTAGGTTGAAATCCATACAAAAGCATAAATGGACTAAACCCTGTAGTCACATGCTTTGGACTATTATAAACAAATTCCAATATAGGTAAGTAGTCTTCCCAATTGGTTTGCTTCTTGCTAACGTACGCTTGTAGCATATCCTCCAACATTTGATTAACTCTTTCTGTTTGACCCGTACTTAGATTAAATTTAGTTTCCAACTTTTGGAACACAACTCTCCAGAAGTGATTATTGAACTTTCGATCTTTGTCACTAATGATACTAGCTGGAAGACTGTAGAGTTTATATATATGCTTTAAAAATAGCCGTGCTAATTCTGGTGTCTTAACCGTAGTCTTAGTGGGAATGAATCGACCCATCTTTGTGAGACGGTCTACAATTACCCAAATGGCATCATGGCCACGATTTGTAGTAGGTAGTCCTACTACAAAATCCATAGAGATACTCTCCCACTTACCTTGTGGAATCTCTAAAGGATGAAAAAGGTCACCTACCTTGAGGCGCCCTGCCTTATTAACTTGGCATTGTTGGCAGTTTAGTACGTACTCTTGAACATCATGATGTAAGCCCGTGTAAGCCCGGCCAATAAAATTGTCATCGAACTAAGGCATACGTCTTACGAATACCTGGATGACCAGCACTTGGACTATTGTGACACTCAAAGAAGATTTGGCCCCTAGTGTCTGAGTCCTTTGGCACATATACTCTACCCTCGTGAAGTAAGTAGCCATCATCAATGGAAAAATTCTTCCATCACTTAAGCTCTTCCTAAGTAAGGGTGGAGCTCTGTGTGTTGGAGTTTTTATCTGCGCGTGCAGAGACATGTTGATCTGGCTGTTCAGAGACATGTGAGTGTGAGGGATCCCTTTTTAAAACTGCACTCCATACTTTAGCATATGATTGATCTTGTGCACACTTGCCATGTAATGACTCCAAAAATCCACTCTTTAGTTCCGTGAAAGCAAGTGAATTAAATTGAGGCATCTGACTTAGTGCATCCGCTACTACATTATATCGCCCCTTGCGATATCGTAGCTTACAATCATAATCTTGAAGGATTTTTGCCCATCTAGCTTTACGGCCCTTCAAGTCTGTTTGAGTAGTAAACCATTTGATACTCTCATGGTCAAAAATTACTTCAAACTCGGACCATATAAATAGTGTCACCACTTTCGTAAAGTGTGAATCATGGCATAGACTTCTCTCTCATAAACAGAATAATTCTGTTGAGCTTTATCTAACTTTTTACTTTCAAAGGCTATAGGTCTTCCCTCCTAGAGAAGTACCACACCAATTGCTTTATCACTAGCATCAGTCTCTACCACAAACGGCTTAAGTGGGTCGATGATTGTTAGGATGGGAGCAGTAGCTATAGCTACCTTGAGCTATTCAAAACTGCATTTTTGGGCGTCTTCCCAAGAGAAGGTCTTACCTTTTGCTTTAAGTTGATCCGTCATAGGAACAGTGATTTTGGCATAGTCACGGATATATTGTCGATAAAATCCAGCCATGCCTAAAAATATTTGAAGCTCCTCAACCGTGTTGGGATGTGGCCATCGAAGAATGGCAGCGACCTAGTCAGTGTCCATCTTGATGCCAGAATAAGAGATCACATGACCGAGGTAATGTATCTCTGTTTTAAAGAAATCGCACTTGCTTTGCTTAACATACAACGCATGAGCTCGTAGTTGTTCAAACACTAATTGTAAGTGTTCTATGTGTTCATCTTCAGTCTTACTATAAATGAGAATGTCATCAAGGAAAACCACAATAAATTTTTCAAAATAGGGATGTAAGACACTATCCATGAGTGTCATAAATGTAGCTAGAGCATTGGTTAGGCCAAAAGGCATAACCAAAAATTCAAAATGCCCGAACCGTGTTCTAAAGGCAGTTTTTGGAGATATCTTGCAGTAGGATACGCACCTGGTGGTATCTTGAACAAAGATCTATATTTGTATAGTATCTTGCCCCGTGGAGTTGATCAAACAACTCATCCACTCGAGGCAAAGGATACTTGTCCTTGATGGTTATCGCATTTAATCCCCAATAATTTACGCACATGCGCATAGTACCATCTTTCTTTTTTACCAATAGAATTGGTGATGCCCAAGGCAAAGTGCTAGGTCTAATGAAACCACGAGCGAGGTAGTCATCCGATTGACTCTTAACCTCCTTGGCTTCTTTAGCACTCTTATGATAAGGTGGTTTACTCACTGGTTTAGTGCCTGACAAGACATCTATGCCATGCTCCACATCACGTGTAGGGGGTAAACTTGGTGGTAAATCACTTGAGAACACATCACTATACTCCGTGAGTAAGTAAGTTTGCTTTTGCCGTGCAAAAAGAGAAAGTAAACTAGAGATGTTGGGATGGAGAATCTTGTAATTCCTGTAATGTTTGTTTTACAACAGTTGCACGTTGCTCTATAGAATTAAAATTGAGAGCACTTTGCTCGTTAGATTTGTTACCACTTTGTTTATCAGTAGAATTCATTGCACTTTGCATACCATTAGAATTCATTGTACTTTGCATACCATTACTAGAATTAATTGCACTTTGCTCTTGAGAATTCACAAGACTTGGAGACAAGCAGTAATACAAAAAGACTCCATCCATCTATTAAATCTGCTTTGTGCAAAATAGAAAGCTCGGCTGTACATATAAGAGGTGCAGATGGTATATTTTTCTCACCAAGCAAAAGCACATGTTTACCATTGGCCATAAAGGATAAGGAGTTGTGTTCATAACTAGTGTGCAATGTGTTTCCTAAACCATGCAGCCACTCCTGTCCTAAAACTACATCAGCACGGTCCATGTTCATAACTTGGATGTCAAGGGTCATCGTATGATCTTGAACAATAAGCTCAACCCCTTGAACTACCGTGTCCCATACTTCTTTATCATTCCCAGACATCTACTCCACCACATACTTTTGAGAGCTGGGAGTCTATGTAAGCTTCAATTTCTTGACTAGCTTATAGTTCAAGAAGTTATGAGTTGCACCATCATCCACTAAAATACAAACATGTTGTTCGTTAATAGTGCCATGCATGCGAATCAAATCATGGGGGCCAAAGGTGGGCTACCACATTGAAGCAGGCACACAAAACTTGTGTTTTTCTTCCATATGAAGAACCTCTACAACACAATATTTAAGAGATGAATCTAATGTGAGGCATTGCACCGTGTGCATGGCTTTTTCTTTGCCTTGCAAAAGAGAACAATCTTTCTTGTTATGTTGGTCCGAAAGACATTTAAAACACAAATTGTGTTTCTTTGCACCCTCAAAATTGGCAATGCTGAGAGACCCACGTGGAGTATCTCGTGAGTCCTTAGGCTTCTTAGCCTCTTGTGGGTGTGGAGAGGTAGTTATCTCCTATTCCTCTTGGAACATGTGGGAGATCTACCTCGCCATTGGCTCTTAGCCACATTGCTCTTAGCAAAATTATTCTTAGTGTAGGGAACATTTCCTTTCCTCTCTTGATCATCATCATATCTTTGGGCATGACTGCTGGCTTCTTCCAAAGTTTTTGGATGTTGGGTCTTGACATGAAGACGATAGTTTTTGTCAAGACCCCTATTAAAACCCTATATCTTTTGGAATTCATCTAGACCTTTTAGTTTTAATATGATTTCCCGATACTTTGAAAGGTACTGTGTGAGAGAGAGGCCAGACATGCGGCATGCATCCCATGCTAACCAATTCTTATCTTCTTCATTGGAGTCCAAAAACTGTTTGGAGAAAGAAGTTTGAAACGCAGCCCAAGACGGAGGACGGGCATCTATTGGAAATGTCATCCACCATTTATAGGCCTTGCCTTTAAGAGATAGACTTGTTTCCACAGCCGTCTTTATATCCCGGGTGTGTCTCAAAATATCACTCCATTTGTGTAAGAACGTATTGACCGCATCCTTGTTGCGATCACGCTCTTCCCCATGAAACTCAGGAATGGTGATATTCTTAAGTAATGCATTGCTACCTTCTGCATCTTCTACAACACTTGTCTCTTGGACTCCTTGAGTCGTGCGAGCTTGGTTCCCTTGAACCGTGCCACTTGTGGCTCCTTGAGTTGTCTGTAAATTCTTAAGTTTCACAAGTAACTCCGGAAGATTGGTAACATTTGCATTGAGTGCAGAGAGGTTGCTTTCAAGTATGCTTTGGCAATGTTCCAAAGTCTTGAAAGCAGCCATATCTACAAGGTCATGATCTCCTAGATCATCATCATCATTTAGTGTCAGCTACACCCGTGGTGCCCTGATTTTGATCTACATGCTTAAAATCAAACATGTGTGTAGGTGGGATATCCTCAATGGCCATGGTAAACACACACTAATGCAAAGAGAAAAAAAAAACGTCAACTTGTACCTTGTGAAATTGAAGTCTTTGTGTTTTGTATGCTCCGCAATTTGTGTTGCATGCGAACCTCGCCTTGCCGAAATTGGAGCGCTTCACGTGTCGTTTGTTGTAAGAACACTTTTGTTGATTCTTCACAAAAACCCGTTGTTTTTGTGAAGGCTTTTGTTCACTTTGAAGCTACCTCCTTAAGGAAAAAAGAATTTTTGGAGGAAAACTTGCCTTCCTCCAGGAAGTGAAAAGGAAGGGTGAAGCTACTTCCTTGAAGTTTGAAGCTTTCCCTTTCCTTCTAGTTTTTCTTTCAACACAAGTATGCTATCTTTCCTTATTATACACAACAAGGGTCAATAGCTTGATGGTAAAGTGTTGGCCTCTTACCCTCATGGGGTGGGTTCAACCCTCCTTCATGCAAGGGTTAAGCAGGCCTTCCTATATGCACAACCAACAGCACCAACGAAACCCTTCGGAGCCGAAGAGGTTTCAGTCGAGTTTGCCTTGATCGCCCGCCTTCCTTGCCCATTGATGAGGGTGTAGATGGGGTGGCCGCGATCGGCAGTCGTTGTCTGTCGCGCACAAAAAGCGTGTTTGTCTTCTTTTGCTGCACAACGAAGACGTCGCTTTGTATGCGGAACGTGGGAGAGAAGCAGCGCGTCGCATAGACATGTAACCTGCTTTTCTTCTTCTCCAAAAATAGCTCGGATACCAGTGAAAGGGCAGTGGTAATGCGCGTGCTAGTCTCCACCCAGCCGTGCTATCTTATAGCCTCCCCCTAGCGTGCAGACTGTCCGGCCGTGCCAGTGGCCTTGCCCATAGGACCCATGTCCTTACACTTGCCCTTTCGCAAGGCCTGGAATTATCCTATGAGCCCCTCTCTATGGCAACCTCTCTTTTCCTTAGATGTATTTGTAGTTTGGATGCTTTTCAATTAATCTATGATTCGGCCCCAGCCACGGATAAGAAAGTTATCTATCTTACACATGCTTTCTTTCAATGATTGGGTCAAGATTTTAGCTACCCTGAACAAGGACTCCATAGATGGGGTTGCTTTGATTTTCCATTATATAGCCCAGTTACCTATACTTTCTTTACAATATCAAGAAGAGCTAGCCCTGTTCTCTTCCTCTGGAGCTAAGCTATCTAACTTTCTCAAAAAATTATGTGGCCTCAATCCATCTTTTATCAGTATCCCTGCTACTCTGACTATCCCTTAAACTGGTGGAAACTTTTGCAAAGATAGTGCGGGGCTTGAAGCTGTCATGGAATTTCAAAACAATATTTGCTCCCTTAATGACTCTAATATTTTGGAAATGGTACCCAAAGTGTCAAAAGTTTTTTCTTTCTTACCTGTTAAAAAAATTGAATTTGAGTCCTTTGCAGTGGGTCATCAGCTCTGGTTTCACCTAACAAAGCCTTTTTGGTACCAATTCTTAGTGAAACTTGGGTATATTTAGCTAATCTTCCCGCCTCCACAATTGAGGATTGCAGACTCAGGATTCTGAAAGAAGGACAGTTTCTTGACAAAGGGGAACTCATTAAATCCCCCTTCAACCTTAACTTTATTGATCATTCCAAATGATCTTCTACTGTAGGATTGTACATTCGGACTAAAGGTAACATGGAGTTTGCTAAAAGTAATCCTGACTTCTACACAAAACCTATTTAGAATGTATTTTGGCCATATGTTAAATGTGCATGTAAGTTTCTTGACCCTAAAGCCTCATGTGAATCTAGCATTATGTGGTTTGACCATGCTATCTGGTTTATCCTCGACCATCTTGACCAACTATTTCCTGAGAAGCCAGTGGACTTTCATTTATCCCTTATCTGCTCTTGGTTAGGTGGCCAAACTAAACAATTAGTGGTTGCTCAAATTGCTTTCAATATCTTTTGTGGGCTTATGCTGGATATCCTTAAAGAACTCAAATCTGACGAACCAGGGATTAATCTGACCACTTATGCCAACTACAAAGGTGTTAATATAATCACGAGTTTACTCAAGCCTTGTATTGATGATGATGCCTTCCCCTCGCTAAAAAGACCTAACTCTTTAGCCACCCCCAATAATACATTCACATCTTTTTTGACACCTAGTTCTTCCTCTAATTTTAACAGAGGAAAGTCTCGTAGCTCAACTAGGGGAAGAGGAAAAAACACTCCCATTCGGCATCTCCTTGACTTATGATCACCAATACTGTGCAAGTTGCTTTTGGTACGTGTGGAAGGATGTATCTTACTAGGAAGACGTCTTGCTGTAAAGATTTTGATAGTTATGGCAAGCATGTTTGCACTTGTGAACTTGATTTAGGTAAAGATACCACAGTCTGGAAAAATTTGGCTAAAGGACTGAATCACATCCCCATTTTTTCAAGAAACCCATATTTGGCTCTATCAGCTTTACTTAGCTGCTTAACTGACCTTGTCAGTACTCTCCGACTGGAGAAGACAATGCTACTAGACTTAGCTAAATTGGTTGAACAAAGTTTCTTTCAAAAAATCTCGCTTATACCATACAAATGGTTGTGTACTGAGAGTTACTAGATCACACCACATCTGGAGTTGAATTTCATAAGCTTTCACGAGATTGGTTTATAGTAGGGCTGGATAAAAGCTCCAACTGCCCTACTCTTATGCACAAAAACTTGGCTTCGAAAGTAACTCACTCTTGACTATCTGGAAAGGAATTCACACCGCTAAACGTATCTCCTTGTTGTAGTTACTGATATGATTTCTAAACATCTTTTAAACCTTAGCTATTCTCTTCAAGCTACCAAGCTTCCAATGCTTTTTCCCACCTATAAACTTCACAAGCATAGATTTGTTGGAAATAGGGTTGCAGGAAAACAATCACAGTTTGGAGAAGACAAAGAAAGCTGTGCGCTCCTTGCCGCACTGTCGAAGCAAGGGACTTGCCAATACACCGTATGCGAGCCACAAACGGCTCCAAGCACACAACAAGCCTAAACTAGCAAGCTCAAGAAAACAAAGGGTGTGTCACTCACCGCTCTACGCTCGCCTTCGTGGTGGATTCCTCGCCGCGATGAAGAAGAAGCTGCAGTCGTGCCGCGCTCAACCGCTTCGCCGCCGTCGTGCCTTCGTAATGCTCGATCGCACACACACTCTCCCTCTCTCTCTCTCTCTCTCACACACACACACACACAAGGAGGTGAAGAAGAAGAAGAAGATGGAGATGGAGCAAGAGCACTCTTCAATTGCACAAATGAGAGAATGAGTAAAAATTAGGTTTAGTTGGCTTTTATAGGAGCTCACCCCATTCACACTTGGGCGCCCATGCTTAACCAACTAATCCCTTGAATGTCCAAGTTAAAGTGCGCCTCTCATCGACGATCACTCTACCTTTCCCTATTGGTCCGACAAGCCCGGTACCTGACTCTATCGAATACATAATACGCGTCCATCGTAGGTGATGGGGTGTTCGTGAGCCGTGAGGGTTAACATGCCCCCCTTCCTGATGTAGATTCCGTCCTCGGAAGCTATTGAGTTGAAGCTGGTTCGTCGAGGTGGAAGAGCATTTGAGATGAATGTCCTTAGCCTTCTTCAGTCACTGCAAAATCAACAACATTGGCACAGTAATTGCATTCTCTTAAAAAGCATATGCAGTTTTAGGTAGACAAATTGATTGGTAAAAGAATTTCAAAGAATTTGTTGGCAATGAACATTAAATTGCAATGTAATCAAATGCATAAACAGATGTAAAGGCAAAAAATTAAACAAGTCTGGGGTCGCTAATTTGACGGTCGAAAAGCACTAGAGATCGAATATTAATACCATGGGTAAGCTTCTTAACTTTCTGTGGTCAATTAAGTTGTTTAATCGCGAGAGCCAAGTATTCATGTTCGAGGGCTGACTAGAGGCTATACCTAGAAGACTTTGTAGTTAAGCTACCATAAAAGGAATTTCTCATGAAATCATCGCCTGACTGATTACTTTTTCTTTGACCCCCCAAGGTCTTTTCACAGTGATTCAATTATGATGTATGTGCTTATTTTGTATGCCTTGGGTTTTTTGCTTTTCAAGGAAAAGCGCCCACACTGGGAACCTCTAGGGCTCTAGTACCATAGGCAATACATGTGAGTGAAGTACCAAATCAAGCCGAGATTTCTTTTCCAGCTTAAAATTTTACATTGTGGCACTTTGATTTTTTGCTTGTTCATTTTCAGCATTTAAATTTTGTAACTTTGGGGGGTCATATAACACTGTTACCCTCCCCAGGCTCATCACATTAGTAAACTCCCTTTATAATACTTAAGCTAAAGGTCGATAGGGTTAATCCCACTAGAAAGCCCTAGTACATTTCATACAATGCTGCCTAAATCGGATTAAGAACCTAAGTAACCATTGCTTATTAGGAAGGCATTCCCCATGGTATTAAGAGAAGATTTCTAATACCTAGCTTGGTCAAACTAGCTTAGTCGGACTGCTTGATTTTTACACCTAAACAAGTGATTATGACAAAAGATTGCATTGAATTAAATGTTGGATACTAAGCCAATGCGCTGAATAGTATGCTACCAATGACAATCAAAGCAGACAAACATGGATGCAAAAAGATAAGGGCAATGCTAATGGACAAGAAACACCTGTTTGTGTTGATGGTCGCGCTTGATTTGAAGGTTCCATGAAGGTCCAAATCCTATCAATAGCAACACGCTCCTGTACACACTAGGAAACAAAAGGAATACCTCCAGGAGGCACATCAGTGGGAAAAATTAAAACTCCTAAAAAACAAACTCAAAACACAATCTAGACCCCTAGCCTACCTATCTGTCACCCCTTTTAGAATCAAGGAAAGAGGATATTATATAAACCGGGTGGCCACCCTAAGGCTAGGCCTCTATCCTCATCATCTAGATAAATAAAATCGTTGTCCGTGAGGCCATAGTCTTCCTCGGTCTCTATTAGTTCCTCTTCATCATCCTCTTGTGCAAGCATGCTAATCAAGAACCTCGTGATGCGTGGATACTCATCTTGTGCAAAAGAATAAGCACGTGCCATTGGAGACACATTCGCTACTGGGTAGGGATCACTAGTTAGCCATAGACGTATCAGCCATTCTAACTCCTCAAAATTTCTCTCACATGCAAGGCTCTCTATCAAATCCCATTCGCAAGAAAGTATAGGGTAGCATACGTAGAACACTTGTTGAAAAGACAAGGGGTACCTTTCATCAAAAATAGAAGTGCATGCCTCTGGTGAAGTAGCCATTTCTGACAAGACAGATAGATTCGGTTAGGCCTTTAAAACATAAGAGTTGTTTTTGTGTGTTGCTTGACTTGACACGGTGAATTTGGACTTATATGTAAGATCTGATAGGGTGCTCTCTCATTGCTAGGCGCTCTTGCTCTTTACTATTTTTGTTTTTTTTTTGCGAGTATAAGGCTATATATATACATTCCCTAAGATCGGAGATTGAGAGGTCAGGGAAAAAGGTTCAGAGGGAAACAAATGAATG
This sequence comes from Adiantum capillus-veneris, assembly GCF_014529385.1. Taxonomy (NCBI): domain Eukaryota; kingdom Viridiplantae; phylum Streptophyta; class Polypodiopsida; order Polypodiales; family Pteridaceae; genus Adiantum; species Adiantum capillus-veneris. The sequence goes on from NC_140956.1 coordinate 60,428,765, forward strand.
ATGACTGTCAGCAAACACTCCCCCCTTCCTTGGGTAGATCATACCGTTTGAAATGAGCTTGTCACCCTTTGAAACCAATTGTTCCAGTTGGTAATAGGTGAGGATTTTTGCCAGTAGTTTGCTATTACCCTAGGTGCCTCGTCAAGTTGCAAGGGTGGTAAGGTACTCTCCCAGGATCGAACTTGAAGTGGTTCATTAGGTGATTCTTGAACACTGGGAGGTGTGGATTCTTTTGTAGCTTCATAGAGGTCCACTACTATAGATGGAGGCTGTGTAGAAGCTTTTACCTCTATGGATGTATTACATGAGGAGCTAGAAGCTTCATGGGACTCCCCCCTTCCTGAGCTAGGTGGAACAAATCGTTCTTTCTTTGGTACCCAAACTAGCTCGGGAGCGGGTGTGTAACATTCTGTGATTTTTTTCTTTCCGCGATTTTCAATTTGTTTTGGAGCTACGGGATTGGGCTCACTTGGGTCAGGTGATAGGTAAGAGCACAATCTACGTTTTGGCACCCAGATTTGATCATTTCCTTGATAGTAGCCTTGGGCTTTCAATAGTCGTTTAGGGATCCATCGCAACATTTTCTTACTTTTCTTGGAGTGAGTGGTACGGTTCTTACTAGGTTTCTGTTTTTTTGCATCAACCATGCTCACTACAGAGGTTTTAGGGACCCACTTGTATGTTTTCTTCGTTATATTAGGATGGTTCTTGTGTGTCTCAAGCTTTCTTTCAACTACATTAGTTGAAGCTCTAGAGAGTTGGGCTATGGGGACGTATGGTTCAACCTCCTGGACATGCAATGTCTTGGGTTTTATTTCCTTGGGCAATATCTCAGGGACTATGGCTTGAGTGGTAGGGCTAAGAGTTGGTTTTTGCGTTGTAACACCCCCAGTTCCCCAATCAATAGTGCATTTGGTGGCTATCATCCACGTGCGGCCTAGGTTTATATTACCCTCCATAGTTCCAGTAGGCATGACCAAAAAGTCTTGAGCTACCACCCCATTGTCATAACTGACAGAAGTGTGCCAGATTCCAAAAACCGCAGTTTTTTTCTTGTTGACACCCTTGACTTGGATAATACTCTCAGATAGAGGTGGCTTCCCTAACTGACACCACACCCCATAGGATAGCAGATTGTATTTAGCACCCGTGTCCAATAAGGCGTTATATAGCACTTTTCCATAGGCACTATTTAACTCAATGGGGTATCGTAGAGGTGTGTCAGAGTCCAACCCATCCTCTTCGATTTCCACGTGGAATGCATTTGTGACCCCAAGGTTAGCCTCTCGTTTTTGTCTTATACGTTGTTGTCGCTCCTTAGCCTCAGCTTGAGCTTGTATCTTGTTAACTCGGTTTGTGCTTTGGCGGCCTTCTTTTGATGAATGGCCCGTAGTTCTTCTTGGCTTAAAGGATCATAATATCTTTTGAATTTACTCCCATTGAGGAATCCAATGGTTTCAACTCCATCAAGAGTTTCCACACGAAGGGTACCTTGTGGGGTAATTTCACATACTCTATATGGTCCTTTACCAGCATATTTCAACTTTTTCTTCTCTTTACGTACTCCATACATAAGGACTTTATCACCAACTTTGATATCCTTGTCCTTCACATGGCGATCAAACCACTTCTTTCTCCTATCCTTTTCCACAAGAGCATTTTGCACAGCCAACTGTCTCTCTTCGTCTAGTTTTTCTAAGATCAACAAACGCTCGGTTAAGGGGTTACCATTCCATCCTTCTTGCGAAGCTACCCTAAGACTAGGAATGACAAACTCCCAAGGCATAACCGCTTCTTGGCCGTATACCATTTTGAATGGCGTACAATTAATAGCCACTTTATAAGCAGTACGATAAGCCCATAGAGCAGATGTCAACTTCAAATCCCAATCAGTGCGATGAGCTTCTACCGTCTTGGTTAAAATAGAGATTAGAGTCTTGTTGGTGCTCTCGGCTTGTCCATTAGCTTGCGGGTAATAAGGTGTAGACTTATGGTGGGATATCATAAAGGTCGTGGTAAGCTCTCTTATTACCTCATTTATAAAATGGGTACCATTATCACTAACAATTTCAAAAGGGCAACCAAATCTTGTGATAATGTTCTCAAAAAGAAACTTAGCTGTTGTCCTCGCGTCAGCTTTTTGTGAAGCCTTAGCTTCAGCCCACTTTGTTACATAGTCCGTAGCAACTAGAATATATCGAGATTGAGTGTTGCGAGCTGCGGGACTAATTGGACCTACAAAGTCTAAGCCCCATTTTTCAAATGGTTGGGTTACTTTAATAGGATGTAAGGGCATTCTGTCCTTGCGCTGTGTGGTCTTGTAACGTTGGCACTCATCACACCCTTTTGTAAAAAGTGATGCATCCTTAAATAAAGTTGGCCACCAATAGCCTGATTGCAGCACCTTTCTAGCAGTCAGGTCCCCTGAAAAATGTCCTCTTGCTATGCCCATATGTGCTTCTTGCAAGATATACAAATATTCATCCTCGCGGGCACAACGCCTAAGAATATCGTCCTTGCCTAATCTATACAGGGTTCCGGCAATCAAACAATAGGGTTCACATTCTTTTACTAGCCTTCGAGCGATATCCTTACGAAGTTCCTTGGGTGGAAAACCATTAACTAAAAAGTTAACAATGTTCTCACTCCATTCAGGCATAGTCTCAACTATGAATAGGGAAGTATCGGGTAATTCATCATCAACTCCTGTAGGGGCTTCACCATTGGGTATGCGAGACAAATGATCAGCCATGACGTGCCTTTTACCGGGTCTCACTACAATCGTGAAATCAAACTCAAGAAGAATTAACAACCATCGTGTGATTCTTCCTGTGGAGCATGGCTTGTTTACCAGATACAGCAACGCTTGATGATCCACATAAAATACAAACTTGTTTGCCAGAAGGTAGTAGCGAAATTTCTTTACTGCATAAACCATTGCCAAACCTTCTCGCTCTGTAGTGGTGTAGTTCCTTTCAGCATCGTTCAATTGACGGCTTGCAAAGCTAATGGGATAGTCCAATTTATGTTCTCCTGGTTGAGTGAGAACACACCCAATAGCAAAGTTTGATGCATCAATATGCACATGGAAAATGACATCCCAGTTAGGTGTCCTTAAAATTGGAGCACTTGCTAGTGTTTTCTTCAATTGTTCATAGGCCTGGTCACACTCTTCAGTCCATTTAAATTCAATGAGAAGCTTGTACAAAGGACGTGCTATCTCAGCGAAAAATAAAATAAACCGTCGATAATAACCCACGTGTCCCATGAACCTTTGAACTCCCTTGTAATTGGTTGGTGGTGGTAACTCTAGAATCACTTTAATTTTGCTCTCATCGGTTGAGATACCATTCTTGGATACTATATGCCCTAAAATAACTCCATGCTTGACCCAAAATTGGCATTTGAACGGGTTCAATGAGATACGATATAACCTACATTTTTCAAACACCTTCCGCAAACATGATAGATGTTCTTTCCAAGAAGAGTAAACACAAAGGTCGTCTAAGAAAGCTTCACAAAACTCTCTCAAATATTCTTTAAAAGCAGTGTTTATTAATCGTTGGAATGTAGCAGGGGCATTTGTTAAGCCAAAAGCCATCACACGAAATGCAAACACGCCAAATTCTGTGATGAAGGCAGTTTTAGCTTGGTCCTCTAGCGCTATCGTGATTTGGTTGTAGCCTGAGTACCCATCTAGAAAGCTATAAGCTTCCTTGCCTGCAACTCTTTCGAGTACATGTTCGGAATATGGTAGGGGGTAATGGTCTCTTCTAGTAGCTGCATTAACTTTTTTGAGGTCCACGCACACCCTGAGTTTCCCATTCTTTTTTGGCACGATAACTATTGGCGACACCCATTCAGAGTGTTCAATAGGATATATGAACCCACATTTGATAAGCTTTTCTAGTTCTTCTTGAATGATCTTTGCGTACTTAGGATTCATCGGGTAGGGTCTTTGTTGTACGGGCTTCGCAGTGCTAATCATAGGGATTGTATGTTGGACCACAGAAGGAGGAACACCTTTCATATCATGGTATGTCCAAGCGAATACGTCCTTGAATTCCTTGAGAAGCTCTTTGAGGACCGCCTCTTCAACTTCTGTGAGGTCTTGGGCAATAAAAACAGGTTTTGATTCTTCACCGGGGTCAGCTAATTCTATTTCTTTAACTATTGCCGGACCATCATAGATTCCATTATTCCCATCGATAGGTATTCTTTGGGCTTTTGTGTACACAACCTTTGCTTCCCCTGTGGTGTAAGATTTGAAATGTTCTGGTGCAGGATGCAAGTCTGTGGATTCTGGTTGTGCGTTGGTTTGTGCTTCCATTTCTGCTTTCTTGTGTTGTCGAGCTAACTCTTGGTTTTGACGCCTCCTTGCAGTGCGGCTCTACTTTGGCTTGTCTATGATCTCTAATTGGGCTATGTCATGGGGTCGTGGTCTACACCACATAACATTTTGGAGATATTCACCCCAATTGTCTACCAATTTTCGATGAGCATCACATGCTCCTATATAACTGAGCCATTCTGCTGAGGATCTCTTCTTGTTTATCCTAGCACGTACATTGGCTCGATATCGACGCCTCTTAAGGTTTTTCTTTTTCTTATTTGAGACCTGCTTTTGATTTGCATTTAGATCTGGCTCACTAAAGGAGTCCTCGTTGGTGTCCTCTTCACTCTCGGAGGAGCTATCATCGGTTGATGTGCTCGATCCTTCCGAATGTTTTGACTGTGAACTTGCTCCACTCTCTAATTCATGAGATTCAGAATCCGTTTCACTCTGGGAGTCAGTGTCCAAGTCGTGTTGGTCAAAGTCTTCTATTGAGCTATCAGTGTCACTGTCAGATTGGTCCACAATTGCCTTTCCCTTAGAAGATGCATGTATGGCACTTATCATGTTCAGAGGTGCAATTTGTGGTACCTCTTCCCCCTTTGGTGTGACCCAAGTGGTTCCTCTATTTCCCCAGGTATCTATGGTTGTAGCTAGGTGTACCCAATCCACATTGTCCGACTCAGTCATCCCAGGTAGGATATCCATATAAGGAGAATCTTGGCCAATGTCTGTATCCTTCTTACAAGTGTAACAATATTGTAGTGGGGCCGAGTGAACTGTGGTGTCAGAGCGATGATCAATAATGGTTTTACTCCCTAAGGGGTGTACCTTACCTGTCACCAAATCCACTCTAAGGACAGAGTCTTGGAATTGCAAATAGACATGATTTTTAGACCAATCGTGAACCATTTGTGCTTCCCTCATGAATGGTCGTCCTAAAATCATTTCATATGACATAAGGTGTTTAGAGAAATCCATTACAATGAACGTATGTCGCACCTTGTATCCTAGAACTTTGATCTTAAGATCCTTGAGCATCCCCATAGGTTTGGCTATGGTACCATTTGCCATCTTTACCACAATGTTAGTATTACTGAGGCGGGGTTTTCCCATGGATTCCCAACAATCTTTTGTAACGATGCTAACTCCCGCACCACCATCAAGAATTCCCTTTATAGTTAATCCCTTGGTAGTGATGGGTAGGGTCGCATTAGACTCGTCGCCTTCAAAATACTGCCCTAATTCGTTAATGGGTACCTCGATCACAGACTCGTGTCCATCTAAGTCAAGTGATTGCACATGATTTTCCTCATCAATCATAATCGAGTCAGGCCTATTTGGTTGCGCAAACTGCGGTAATCCCGTTTGTAGCTCTCCGTTAAGGAATGCTCGAAGTGCAAGGAATAACTCAGGATCTCCATACAGCTTTGCTATGATCGTGGTTCGGACCTCAGAAGACATGAAGTCCACTAGTTTGGCAACATTCATTGGTGTTTTGCAGGGTGTAGGTCCTTGACTAGGAACTGGTGAGGATGGAATCTCATATTCCTCAATGGGATCAGGTATTCCTTCGTTAAAGATCCTTTCCAACAAGAAGGGTGTATGCTCACTTTTTGAAGTCCTGTCCTCACTCCCTTCTTGGATGATACTAGATATGGCTAACGGTCTATGGTTCATGTGGGGTGGATGAACTTGCGTGGGAAACACTGTGTCATGAATTTTGACCTGCATGGGTTCTGGTTCTAGTTTCCTTTGAGTCTCCTCCACTAAACCTCTTAGATGTTTCACCTGCTTAATCTCGTCTACAGGGTTTGGGTACGTCCCAATCTTCTTTTTACGATTCTTCCCTTTTTGCCCCTGCGGTTTATCTTGGGGGTCTTGGATTGGATTTGGAAACACTTGTGGTGTTTTCAGAGGCTCTTTATGGTTTTCTCTCATTCGGTTTTCATTTGGTTCCATGTTACGGTTTTCTTTGTCGGTCTTTCCCTTTGTGGTATTGGTTCTAGTCTCCATTGTCTCGACTGAATCTGAATCATCCTCGAGGTCATTCATATACACGGGGTCATCTCCTGTTCCTATGTTTGTTTTGGAACTTGGCTTTGAATTTTCCGTATTCTGCGACTTCTTCCTTCGTGTCTTCTTTTTCTTTGCTTGGATAACTGACGCGGTATCTCTCTCTTCGAGGATATGGCTTGGCCCTTGAAGCATGGACCGTGTAATCGCATAAGCGGGTGCGACGGGTGGTATTGGTGACGTCACACTAGCAATTTCGACCAAATTTAGGGGTGTGATTTTAGGTGCATTTGGGTTATAGGGGCATTGGGCAATCAAGTGATCTATGCCACAACGATTACATGTGAGTATTGGCATTGCAGACGTGCTCCCTTGATTCACTTGCATCTGTGCAGCATTCTTTTGCAGCCTAATAGGGCACTCCGCTACTCGATGTGGTCCCCACACTCGTAGCATTGAAGAGGTGGCCTCCTAGCCTGGGTGTTGATATTTTGACCTCTGGATGCGAGAGCAGCAGCTTGATAAACCGGCTTGACTTGTCCCCAACAATCTTCCATGTAGTATATAGGACACTCTTCCAATGTATCAAGTCCGTAGGCAATACTAGTGTCTATTTCCTCCTCACAACCATCTGCATAAGCATTAGATGGCTCGCAACCCACTTGGTTCATAGGGACGACTCTTGGATGTGGGGGCTGCGGTCCTAGCACAGGAGGTGGTAGCGGTGTAGCTTGTACAACATTTTGAGATCTAGGGACCATGTGTTGCGGTAGTTGCTCAACAGGTGGAGTAGACATCAATACAGGAGCTCGAGGTGCATCCGTCCAGGCTACAGGTGGTCTATTTGCCATCATACGTTTGATCATTAAACAATCCTTAGCTTGGTGACCATACCTACCACATGCGTTGCAAGTTCCATTAAATTTTACTCTAAACGTAGGGCACTCACTAGTGCTATGTGGACCTAAGCAAATGGAACACCATTGTTGCTCCCTTCTTGGATACATGTGACTATTTTGAGGGGGTCGATTATCCTTAAGAGACTCTTGGATTGCCTTGGTGAGGTCTGTCAAGAATGTCTCAAATACCTTTGGCTCATTGGCAATGGGCTTTGCAGTCATGGGTTCATACTCAATGGCTTGTGAGCTAGTGGATCTCGTGTCAGTAGACACCCTCATGCCTGCTATCATCAAGTTGTCCTCTAATTGGATTGCATTGGCAGTGACATCTTCCCAGGTTGTGATACCTCTAATCACTAGTCCATTATAGATTCCTTCATTCCTCAACCCTCGAATGAATCGATCAAGCAGTTGGTTATTGTTGAAGCGCTCATTTACAGGGCAACGAGAGTTTAAGTGCTTTAGACGACTAATGAAGTCCCTTACTGACTCTCCTTCCTTACGTTCGGCCTTCTGTAGCTGAGATGCTACACCCCAAAGCACACCTTCTCGTATGTACTCCTTTAGAAACAACCTTCGAAGGGTAGGGTAGATTGTTTTCTCGTCCACCCTTAGGGTCCTATACCAATCTCCAGCCTTCCCACTTAATGTCAAGCTTAAGGCATTGCACTTATGTAGTTCGTTGCGTTCCCCTAAGGAATCACATACTTGTTCAAACACTTCAATGTGTTTCCTAGCATCTTCATCCCCATTGAATTTTTGCGTGAGTTTGGCAATTTGTACTGCCTTACTTCTAGGCTCTCTATCAGATGCATGACGCATATGTTCCGCGATAGATCGACCTATGGTTTGAGCAAACGCTGCCAAGTCACCTATGTGAGGAGGCAGGGCCGGTGGAGGTACTCTTGGAATCATATGTGGGAGAGGAACGGGTACCGGTCTTGGCATATGTGTGGATGATGCAGGATATGGAACATAACCGGGCATAGGTCCACTCGGATAAGAGCTAGGGAGCGGCACTCGAGGAGCATAAGCAAGTGGTACAATTGGAGGTGTGGGGGCCATGTGTGCATAAGGGGCTAGAGGCACATATGGTCGAGGCCCCATATTAGGTACTACGACACTAGGTAGTGGCACTGCGCTAACCGTAGATGTCATCGGTACATTCTCTGTTAGGCTTATCCCTGGAGTGAGCACTGTGTTTTCCTTAATAGAGGGTTGAGCCAAGTTAGGGAAGCTAAAGTTTTCGCTCGGAGGCTCAGATTGCATAGAGACCCCAGGTGAAATGACGTAAGATGGGTCCATGGGGCTCATTAGAGGAGTCTCCATTTGAGATAGAGTAGGCTGTTGAGCCTTGCTCGTATCCAGAAATCTCATGGGGCCAGTTGAGAGTATATTTACCCCTCGGTTTTGCCTTTCTGATTGAATAATGCCATGGATAACATTACAGATCATTTTCTGTTGATCTTCGATGCTCGTGGCACTAGAGGTGGATTGTACAATCTCTATCCATCCTACATGGTAGGCGTGGCCAGAGTGTAGATCCGTCAACACCTCAGTGTGGAGGTCATATGTCCAATGATCATTAATGAACAATCCTTCTAGAGTCGACGTGTTAACGGTTTCTTGTGAGGTAGAAGCAATGTTGCTCCCCATGGTTTTACTTGCCACCAACGGTACTCTAGAGGGAACTTCTGAAGGAGGCAGCTCAACAGGGCCTTCTTGGTAAGAAGTTGGTAGGATATCCACATGGACACTCTTTGGGGGTGTGGGGTCCACGTGCGATGTGAAAGGAGAGTCCACTTCCCCACCCCCTTCGTGTGCTTCATTTGCCTCAGGTTCCGAGCGAGTAGCTCTACCTAATGTTTCCATGAAACGGCTAAACATACTAGTACTAGGCTGTGGAGCTTCGGGAGGTGCATGGCCTTCTCTCTCCGTGTTTTGGGTAGGGTATGCTTCCATGATTTCTGAGTCGGAGGAGGAATCACTAGCGGCTATTTTAGGGTCTTGGTTGGTGCTACCTTGTGTCCCCGCTGAGGGTCTAGAGCTTATCGTGGATGGGTAATGGGTGTCCGTATGAACATAGGCACCCTCAATATGCTCGTGTTCTAGCACCCGCCCAGAGCGTAAGTGCATGTGCTTTTGATACCCTTAGGTGTCAAAAAGCTGCTCTAGGAGGCCTTGTGACTAGTTTTTAGCGTGTTTTTTGTTTGTTTTTTTGCTAGATTTTTTAGAGCGTGTCGTGGAATGGGCCGTGTGATAGCTCGAAACGAGCGTATCGGTCAGAGGGTCGTGCCGTGCTTTACAGCCCTCCGTTTGGTCACTCTATGCCCTCGGAATCCCTAAAACTGTCAATTTCCAGTAGGGAACTAGGCCCAAACTAGAAAGTCTAAGGGTGCAAGTGGGAAGAGAAAGGAGGAGAGTGGAGGACTTGTCCCACATGCTCTCATTCTCTCTTGAGGGAGTAGGGTATATATATAAGAGTGAGTCTAGTATATATCATAAGACTGAGGCCTGAGGCCTGGGCCTGGGCCTGGGCCTGGGAAAATGATCCCGATCTATCTTTTATACAAACCAACCCGTCCGTTTTAAGAGTCACGTTTTTTATTTTCGAAAAAATTTCGCCGCCCGCTCACTCGCGTTTTTAATTTCCGAATTTTTTTCCTTTTAAAGTTTTATTTTTTTTTAATTTTTTTTTGTTGATGCAGAAAATACAGAAATTGAAAAAAATGCAGAAAAACGCAGAAATTGCAGAAAATGCAGAAAAAACGCAGAAATTGCAGAAAATGCAGAAAAAACGCAGAAAATGCAGAAAAAACGCAGAAAATGCAGAAAAAACGCAGATATTGCAGAAAATGCAGCAAAAACGCAGAAATTGCAGAAAATTGCAGAAATTGAAAACGCCGAACTTGAAAATGCAGAAATTGCAGAAATTGAAAAAACACAGACAATAGCAGAAATTGAAATTTGACAACAATTGCAGAAAACGCAAAAAACAGAAATCTCCACACACCCCTTCCCCGCCTTTCCTATGATAGAAATTGCACCACAAGGAAGCGTAAAGTGCTAACCGAGCTTAGTGTAGGGCATATCCCCGGCAGCGGCGCCAAAAATGTGCGCTCCTTGCCGCACTGTCGAAGCAAGGGACTTGCCAATACACCGTATGCGAGCCACAAACGGCTCCAAGCACACAACAAGCCTAAACTAGCAAACTCAAGAAAACAAAGGGTGTGTCACTCACCGCTCTACGCTCGCCTTCGTGGTGGATTCCTCGCCGCGATGAAGAAGAAGCTGCAGTCGTGCCGCGCTCAACCGCTTCGCCGCCGTCGTGCCTTCGTAATGCTCGATCGCACACACACTCTCCCTCTCTCTCTCTCTCTCACACACACACACACACACAAGGAGGTGAAGAAGAAGAAGAAGATGGAGATGGAGCAAGAGCACTCTTCAATTGCACAAATGAGAGAATGAGTAAAAATTAGGTTTAGTTGGCTTTTATAGGAGCTCACCCCATTCACACTTGGGCGCCCATGCTTAACCAACTAATCCCTTGAATGTCCAAGTTAAAGTGCGCCTCTCATCGACGATCACTCTACCTTTCCCTATTGGTCCGACAAGCCCGGTACCTGACTCTATCGAATACATAATACGCGTCCATCGTAGGTGATGGGGTGTCCGTGAGCCGTGAGGGTTAACAAAAGCTCAAGGCACACAATAGAGAGTGTATTACTTAGTGTGGAATGGAAAGATAAGTTATCCCTAGAGTGATGGGCGTATATATAATGCATGGGGGGAAAAACCTCCTAGTGAGGGAAAAAATGCCCCAACGGTCCTAAGTGTGTTCACACACATCACTACCACACGTATATGGTAACAAATTCCCCCCTGGAATGATGCGGTGAACGAGAGCTAGCACATAGAGTAAAGGGAAGTGCCATGCCCTGAGGACATGATTAGTCCACAAAGGGGAGTAAGCCCAAAGCTATGTGGAAAGCTTTGAACTTCTCACAAGACAATGCCTTTGTGAAAAGATCTGCAAGGTTGTCCTGTGTTGACACGTAAGCCAAGCTAATCTCTCCTATTTACAACCTCTCTCTGACATAGTGGTAATGCACCTCAATGTGATTTGTGTGAGCATGAAAAATTGGGTTCCTTGCAACTGCCAATGTGCTTTGACTGTCAGTGTAGATAGTGTTGACAATGCCCTATCCAACACCTAGATCAGCCATAAGGTGTCTAAGCCATACACACTCAATTTTCGCTGTAAAGACTGCCCTGTACTTAGCCTCACAAATGGAAGTGGCCAGAGTAGGTTTCTTCTTGCTCAACCATGATATGCATGAGTTGCCAAGCATGAAACAAAAACCACTTGTGGACACTCGTGTGTCAAAACAACCAGCCCAATTTGAGTTTAATAAAACATGCAAATCTAGCGGCAATGATCCCTTCTTGGGATAAAACAAGCCAAGATGTAAAGTGCCACTCAAGTAGCAAAAAGTCCTCTTGACAGCCTGCCAATGCTTAGACCCTGGGCTATGCATGAATTTGCTGACCTATGAGACTGTAAATTGAATATCCGGCCTCCTGTTGCATACATAAATGAGGCATCCAACAACAATTTGGTAAAGAGTGACATCTGCAGGATCACCAACATCATGAAGACTCAATTTCAAACCTGTTTCCATGGGAGTGGCAATAGGTTTGCAATCCTCAAGTCCAAACTTACATAGCAATGTCTCTATGTAACTTTTTTGACACAAGGCAATACCACCATCACACTGCTTAAACTGTATACCCAAGTAATGATGCAACAACCCCAAATCTTTCATCTTGAAAATAGCATTCAAATCAGTCTTAAATTCAGCAATATGTCTCTCATTTGGTTCAATGATCAGCAAATCATCCACGTAGAGAACCACAATAAGAAGTACATCATGTGCTTTTTGTTGGACTGTTACAAAAGCCTCATTTGACCAAATGAGTGTCAGCCTCCTCATCCCAAGCACAAGGAGATTGCTTCAACCCATACAAAGCTTTGTTACATTTGCACATTTTATCCTCTTATCCTTTCTTGACAAAACCGCAAGACTACGTTACATAAACTTCCTCAAATATGTCACCATTTAAGAAAGCAGTAACAATGTCTGATTGATGTACATCCCAACCAAAATGAGATGCCAATGCACATAGTCATATGATAAGTGGGAGCAAAAGTCTCTTCATGCTCTATGCCTTTTTGTTGTGCATAACCCTTTGCAACAATTCAAGCCTTATAGCGATCAATCTCACCATTCGGCTTGCATTTCAACTTGTAAACCCACTTTGTACGAATGGCCTGCCAAGAGGAAAATCACATAAAGTCCATGTGTCACTTTCTATAAGTGCATCATATTCTGATTGCATGGCAGCCATCCAATTTTTTGAATTCTGTGCTTCATCAAAAGACAGAGGTTCCTCAACATCATGTAATCTAGACACAACCGAAGCATAACAATCTGATGCATAAGATGCATGGCAAGAGCTTGAACGAGTGCGACTAGACAAAGGTGCATCCAATTTAGTGTCATGAAATGTATGCACCAACCATTTTGGCATACCTCTAGCCTGCTCATTTTTAGCCCTTTCCTCATCAAGTACATCATGTATAGCTGCATCAGTAAATAAGCTGATCTATAACATTTTCACAAACCCCCATAGGCTGTACATTTGCCTCATTGGAATTTACATTCGGACTTCCACAACTAAAAAGAGGCAACAAAGTGTCATAAATGTCCTATGAGCTTACATTATTGTCTCTAGTACATGACAACAAGGGCTGAACAGAATCTTTTACAAACACAACATCCCGTTGTGAGCGGGATGGAAACACACACAACGCCTCTATAATGACCCGACACACACTCTTGGGATGATACACACACACATTATGGGGCACCACTCGGCTTACACAACCAGCCTGGCCGAGACAGCAAACACACAGACGGAGTGAGAAGAGAGAGATTTCCCACTTGCCCACTCAACACTCACACATACACACTCACACACACACACACACTCTCAATTCAGCTCAAAGGAGGCAAATTGATGTTTTTTAGACTCAATGAATCTCAGCGCAACACCAATGGGGCAAATAGTTTACACAGTATTGAGGAAATACACCAGATACAACCATAAAGTTAAGCAGAGGCTTCACTCACCGGAGAAGATTACACAGAAAAACAACAAAAAATCTGTGAGTAATTTGGCAAAATGGACAGCGCCATTGCGTCCGGAACGCCCAAAAACCCCACCCTACAATGTCACAGTGCTCCAATCCGACCTCGGATGAGCAGTTTAGGGCCCAAAAATGCTCCAAAAATAGCAAAAAAACACTTGCGGCTGTTCCTCCTCTCTTCTCCACGTTTTTTTTGGTCCTCTCTCAGTTTTCTCAGTTCCCACACTTAGCTTTATTACTTGGGCACCCTTGGCCTTTTAGATGACCTCAAACGGACCCCGAACAGGCCAAAAACTGACCTCGCAGTGCATAGTTGTCACCTTTTTGCATCATCCGCACACCTGGCACTCAACTTTTTCCAATAATGCGTCTCACAACCACGTGAAGTGGCCCCAAAAGACGGTCCTCATGACGAACTTTCTGCATAATTATCACAAAGAAACACCCACGTTGTGTCCGTACTTCTCCACGTGCAAGTATTGACCCCGTTCGGCTTCTTGACGCCACTAGATGCCATCTGACGCACCTGCTTACCTCATGTCGTCGGCTCGCGGATAGCTTCCTCGAGAAGTTTTAAGTGCTACCAACTCCTCATTATTGTAGAAAAAACACACTGGTACTGGTAATAGTGAAAATCGATGCACTATGTACATGATGTCCTACCTGTACACATGTGAGCCCCATGTAACCACATGGCTCTGAAAAATGGGCAATTCTTTATTTGATGCACCATGCATGTATATGTACATATGCTCAATCCCTTGCTCCAAAAAACTCCTGACATAATTTGCCCACCCCCTAGCCTGCTAGAGCATTCATGCTCAGCAGCAGCACTAGTAGATGCTCATTCCACATGGATCAAAAGGCCAAAGGCATATTGCCTGATTCACAAGAAGCATCATAACACCACACCTACGTTTGTCAACAATCAACCAAAATGCACAATAGGATATCCAACTAACACATCCGCCCTGTCTGGAGTTCCAAAAGCATAAATATTGCATGCCACATTCAACCCAACCGATAGAGACAACTCAAGTGACTCATCACCTGGCATCTTGGCTTCACCAGCCATAGCAACAACCTGCAAATCATGCACCCAAGTAGCTAAAAGCATTGTGTGAAGGTAAAGTTGTTGATATCCAAAGCACAAAAGTATCCCCACAACACACATATCCCTAGCATAGGCATCCACATAGCTGAGATTGGACTCATATATGCCAAACCCCTTCTCATCATCATAAGCATACTCATCATCACACATAACTTTATCCACATCATAATCATGGCTAGCATCACTATCCATAGCTTCTAGCATGGGTTCATCAGTCTCCAAGAATACAATTCCCTGCTCTAAACCACAATCATGCTCACAAATTGGTTCAATCACTGCACATACATCAAAATGTGGCTTCAAAACAAGCTCCACATCCAACAAATCCACAAAATGGTTCTCAACCTTGACCTCTTCCCTAATTTCCAAGATACTAGTATCCAAAGTTACGTGCTCATCATCAATAACCTCAACCTCACACTCACACCCAGAATCACAAGGTACACAAGTAGCAAATGCATCCTCTTCAAGACTTTTCAATCATGTATCCAAAGCATTACTCACCTCTTTAGTCTCTTCCATAAACCTGTCAACCTGCAAGACCTCTTTACGCTTCACAATAGACCTTGGGAAGAAACGAGAAACATCATAGGATAGGCTACTTTTCACCTGCTTAGGCTTAACTTCATCTTCCATGTCAAATCCATCTTGCACATGCATACCTGTACTGATACCATGTTCCTCAAGACGCTTAAACTTCCATTCCTTGTGCTTTGCAATGCATACTGCATCTTCAAAAGACTCGGGCCTCTTCAACTCAACCTCGAACCGCAACCAAGGTGACAAACCATCAACAAAAGAACTTTTCTTCAATGAACAAGGGGGGGTCTCATCCTTAAGAGCAACACACCAGCAAGTCCATAAATCTGTAAAACCTTGTACATAGGCATCAACACCTTGACAAGAACCTTGCTTAAGAGCATTGAGCTCATTCCATACTGCATTTGCATCTTCAAAAACCTGGAAACGCTCTAAAAAAGCTTCTATAAACTTGTCAAGACTCAAACCATAAGAAGAAGCCACTGCTTCTTTAGCTTCCAAATCCATGAACCAAACACGGGCCTCATCTTTCAAAAGCAATCCAAATAGCCTCAAAATCGTATCCTCATCACACATATTGTTGCTTATGCATGCCACCTCGACTGGCTCCAGAAAGTCTTCCGCATCTTCACCACTTCTTCCATGAAATTCCGGATAAGAGAAAGCCATGGCTACCCAAGCTACTATGCTTTGAGAACCCTTTCAAACACACGTGTAAGAACCCACAACTTTTGACTGACTCAATCCCCAGAAAACTCAATGGAGCTCAACTTTAGATAAGGACAAACACATGCACATCAAATGAGTTTTCATAGTTGATCATTGGAATTACAACAGGCAAAGGATATTCCAGGATCTCTCTTAATCTTCTTGGCCCGAACATAAAGACTATACGCTGCTGGAAAAAAATCTTCCTGGACACATGAACATTAATCTGGATTCTTTGAGTTAAATGAAAAGGAGTGAATTGAGGTCCATTTTGATCATCCATTAAAGTCAACCATGCAGCTCCCAAGAAGGCACACTTGTTTTATCCTCTGATTTTGCCAAAATTTCAGCAGCATAACAGCATAAATGGCTCAAAAGACCAAGAAACCAGCCATCATAACTTGGAAAAATTTTGACAAAGTTTCCCCAGAAGTAGAGCAGTAGGAATCCAAAATATAGACTGTATATGTATGCATAAACTGTCAACAATAAAACTCGAGCATCAAGTAGGACTCACTAGTACATAGCCTATGGCGAGGTCACAAAAAGGGTGCTCCAGCTACCTGTATGACCGAAAGGATCTCCACATTTGAGAATCCCCCAGCTCAATAAAACCTCACGCTATCGACCCTCACACGAAGGCTTATGAAAATCTCGTATAGTCAAGTCTCAGAAATGACTATCTTCCAGACCAAGTCTCAGAAATGGCTGGGACTACCAAATAAAACCAAATATGGCTCCACAAATGCATACAATGGCAGTTTCCACAAGTAACGTACAATCCAACAGAAAATGCCCTCAAACAGGCGCCAAATGATGCATACCCACAACAATTGCAAGTGACACCACTGCTAGTATATCACTGTACTCCAGCTACCTGTACCTGTGTGAATCACCTGTACCTGTACCTGTACCTGTCCCTATAACCTGTAACCTGTTACCTGCAACCTGCAACCTAAAATCCCGAATCTCGAAGCTTGAAGCTCGAAGAAGAAGGTACTCGAAGAAGATCCTTAGTGGGGGCACCAAAAGAATGTGAGCGGGATGGAAACACATACAATGCCTCTATAATGACCCGACACACACTCTTGGGATGATACACACACACATTATGGGGCACCACTCGGCTTACACAACCAGCCTGGCCGAGACAGCAAACACACAGACGGAGTGAGAAGAGAGAGATTTCCCACTTGCCCACTCAACACTCACACATACACACTCACGCACACACACACACACTCTCAATTCAGCTCAAAGGAGGCAAATTGATGTTGTTTAGACTCAATGAATCTCAGCGCAACACCAATGGGGCAAATAGTTTACACAGTATTGAGGAAATACACCAGATACAACCATAAAGTTAAGCAGAGGCTTCACTCACCGAAGAAGATTACACAAAAAAACAACAAAAAATATGTGAGGAATTTGGCAAAATGGACAGCACCATTGCGTCCGGAACGCCCAAAAACCCCACCCTACAATGTCACAGTGCTCAAATCCGACCTCGGATGAGCAGTTTAGGGCCAAAAATGCTCTAAAAACAGCAAAAAAACACTTGCGGTTGTTCCTCCTCTCTTCTCCAAGTTTTTTCTGGTCCTCTCTCAGTTTTCTCAGTTTCCACACTTAGATTTATTACTTGGGCACCCTTGGCCTTTTAGATGACCTCAAACGGACCCCGAACATGCCAAAAACTGACCTCGCAGTGCATAGTTGTCACCTTTTTGCATCATCCGCACACCTGGCACTCAGCTTTTTTCAATAATGCGTCTCACAACCACATGAAGTGGCCCCAAAAGATGGTCCTCATGACGAAATTTCTGCATAATTATCACAAAGAAACACCCACGTTGTGTCCGTACTTCTCCACGTGCAAGTATTGACCCCGTTCGGCTTCCTGACGCCACCATATGCCATCTGACGCACCTGCTTACCTCATGTCGTCGGCCCACGGATAGCTTCCTCGAGAAGTTTTAAGCGCTACCAACTCCTCATTATTGTAGAAAAAACACATTGGTACTGGTAATAGTGAAAATCGATGCACTATGTACATGGTGTCCTACATGTACACATGTGGGCCCCACGTAACCACATGGCTATGAAAAATGGGCAATTCTTTATTTGATGCACCATGCATGTATATGTACATATGCTCAATCCCTTGCTCCAAAAAACTCCTGACACCGTGAAACCAAAATACACTTTGTTTGCGGATGATACAACCTATAACCTTTTCTTTCAGTACTGTAACCAACAAAAATTACATTTGACAGCCTTATCATCCAATTTTTTGCGTTGTATTTGTGGCACCAAAGCATATGCCAAACAACAAAAAACACGCATGTTCTCAATAGAAGGCTTTCTATGATGCCATGCTTCATATGGAGTCATAGACTATGAAGCTTTTGTACGACACCTATTAAGTACATAAGTGGCACACATGATGGCCTCGAGACAAAATGAATGTGGCAAAGCTTGACTTTTGACCATTCATCGTGCCATTTGTGTAAGTGACCTATTTTTCCTCTTAGTAACACCATTTCGTTGAGGCGCATAAGGCACTGTACATTGGTGTTTTATCCTATGGCTAGCCAAAAATGCATTAAATTCATGAGATATATACTCCCCCCCTCGATCGGAACGGAGGGTGCCCATAGTACATTTCGAGACATTTTCAACCATAGCCATGAATGGTTTGAAGCGTATAAATACTTCGGACTTCGCTTTAAGTGGATATACGCATGCATGCTTGGGTTAATCGTAAAAAAAGTTCATGAAGTAAAGGTAATTTCCCAAGGACGGAGTTTGCATGGGCCAACAAACGTCACTATGCACAAGCTGCAACCTGCATGTGGCCCTAACTGAACCATCCTTTGGAAACTTAGCCATATCAGATTTCTGCAAACGCAGCAAATTGGCAAAATTCATATGACTAAAACGTGCATGCCAAAGTTTTGCATCTGAAATAGCCTTAGAATCCAGAACTGCATTTGCAAAATTTTACCCACACTTATCATACAAAGTGAGCTTATACAGCCCATTGCATAATATGCCAGAGGCAACAATTTCACCATCAAAACTGAGATCATGTACCGTACATCTGTCATCCACAAATTTGACTACAAGAGCAAGTCTAGCAAGTGCAGATATAGACAAAAGATTCTTCTTGATCCCAGGTACATAAAGTGCATCAACAAGTGAGAAAGACCTGCGATTCGCAGCAGTAAGCACAATTTTTTCAACTCCCTAAACCGGATAAGAGGCATTGTTGGCACAAGTAACTGAATTTCCATGAGGGACAGACTCAAGAGAGGTGAACAAATCACGATGTGAGTTAACGTGACTTGTAGCACCACTGTCAAAATACCACACATGTGAATCTGCAGCAACTAACATGCATGCATCATGGACAACAGGATTATAAGTGCACTCTACACTAAAAGCCCATTCTGCATCAACATCAACATCATAGTCTCCTTTCACAAAAGGCTCAACAATAGTTGCATTTGTAGTGGAACAAGCATCAGTAGTGCAACCAACCTCTTTCTTCTTAGTTTCTCTGACCTTCAACTTAGGATACTGCTTGATCAAGTGATCATTAGCTTTACAATAATAGCTATGCATCTTCTTTTTGCCCTTATCACTAGAATTTTCAAACAAATTGCTGCCAACAGAAGCATTAGGAACATGTGATTTTGCACTTGCAGAAGAGCCATGAGAAGTGGTTGCATTACTATTACACCTTTTCTTTAAGCATCAATAAAATCCTATTCAACTGCACGTTGTCTTGTCCTCTTTTTGCTGGAAAGTGACTCTTGCAAGAGAAATGTGCATAAAATGCATCAAACTTGACAACTTCAGAATTTCCTTGGGTCATAAGTCTTCAAGTACTAGCAAACGTCGATAAGAATTTGGCAAGGCATAAAGAAAAAGTCTGCACAAGGGAACTGTCTAAACTGATTTCACCTGTAGAAATAAGTTGCTCATTGATATCCTTGACACTAGTAAGGAAAGTGTCCATGTCATCTTCCTCATGTGTCATCTTCGATTCTAGCTCTTTATGGAGCAATGAAATTTTATCCTCATTGCCACTTGCATAAAGACTAGCCAGAATATCCCTAGCCTGTTTTGCAGATGTTGCTGAACAAATGTGAGGAGTAATAGTGTGCTTCATAGAAAACACAATAAATGCATGAACCTGCATATCTTTTACATCCCAACGAGCTTGTTCTGTCGTAGGCAAAGCAACTCTAACAACAACAAACCTTGCAACAAGACCTGCAACATCCTCAACATCTCCTACATCCTCAGAACTAGGACGCACATCAATGCCCTGCACAATATTCTAGACACCCTTTGACACAAGAACATGCTACATCATGTAAGCCCACATAGGGTAATTGTCCCCATCCAATTTTTCCTCAACAGCAAACATCTTGAGCACATCTGTGTTGTCGTCGGCCATGGCAAATGCCTGCACGTGATGTGAAAACTGCCCGAAAAGAGGAGAAACGAAACGGGATTAACACATGCTATATAGGAAAAACCATAGAAGATTGTAGGGACCTATTATGCAGAAAATGGCATTGACAAAAATTTTGCACAAAATGACAAAATAGCATGCGCAGTACTGCCTGTAGTGGAAACGGAGGCTGAAATGAGCTCGAATAAGAAATCTGAGCAGACTAAGCTCTTTGAGCTTACCCAAAATATTTGTCGATCCATGAACACTTGCCAAAGCTCACAAAAATCCAAGAAAGTGAGCAGGCGTGTGCTGGAACTGCTGGCGACTAAGCTCGGGAGGACGCAACCTGCTCTGATACAAATTGTTGGAATTAGGGTTGCAAGAAAACACACATAGCTTGGAGAAGACGAAGGAAGATCAAGGCACATAATAGAGAGTGTATTACTTAGTGTGCAATGGAAAGATAACTTAGCCCTAGAGTGATGGGTGTATATACAATGCACGGGGGAAAAAACCTCCTAGTGAGGGAAAAAATGCCCCGGCGGTCCTAAGTGTGTCACACACATCACTACCACATGTATATGGTAACAAAATTTAGATGAATATCAGATGCTTCAACTGATATTTTTACTGACATGTGATACATTATTTCATCTATTCAATGGTTAAGTATTCATGAGGCACATATGCAACCTATGTAAGTTTCAAATGACGTTACAAATCAGTCATTTTTAGATGCAAATCTACAAGACGTAATTGTTTGACGAGGATAGGGTTTACAATGAGCACGCTAGAGGTATGCCAAGATGGTTGGTGCAAACCTTGCATGACAGTAAATTGGGTGCACCTTCATCTAGGCAATACTTATTCACTTTTTTAGCACGTCTCTTATTGCATAAGATTTTTTGTTATGTTTTGGTTGTGTCTTATATGTATGATGAGGAAGAGCCTTTGTCACCTGATGAAGCACAAAATTCAAAACATTGGTTGGCTATATTGCAATTTGAGTATGATGTTATTGTGTAGAATGACACATGGTCTTTATGTGACTTGACTCCTAGCAAAAAGGCCATTGGCAATAAGTGTGTTTTTCAGCGGAAACATAAGCTCGATGGTAGTGTTGATCGCTATAAGGCTAGACTTGTCACATAATTGCACCTTTGTCAAAGTACCACTCACAACCAATCCATAGATTCTAAAGTACATGCATCATGAATAGATGGGTTGTATTGACACTACATAGTAAAAGCCCATTTTGTATCGTGCACAATGTTTGTTGAATTTACATTGGTAGAAGCATATGTAATGGCTGCATTTGCCTCTTTTTTTGAGCCTCTTTAGATTTAAGCTGAAGCCATTTCTTGATGAGATGATCGTTTGCCCTACACTAATGAATTTCAACTTCTTGTTTCCTTTATGACTAGAATTCTTATATCTATTGCTGTTTGAAGGAACAATAGTTGTGATCTTGCTATCTGTAGAAGTATTAGAAGTGGCAAAAATGGCTTGTGTAGCCACAAATGCCTATTCAATAGCATGCTACTTAGCCCTATTTTTTATGGATTGGGCCTCTTGCAACAATATGGGTACAAGACCATCAAAGTTCACTTTTTCAGTTATATTCTCTATCACAAGCCAAAAGGTGAAGGCAAAAGTCTAAGAAGAATCTAGAAAAACATCAAGAACTATCTACATAAGAGTACTTTCAAGAATGATCTCATCAATTGCAATTAACCGCTCATTGAGATCTTTAGCCCTTGTAAGAAATACATCCATATAATCCTCCTTGTGCATAACCTTGGACTCAAGCTTCTTATACCAACTTTCACAAAATTTGTACTTGCATGCAAAGAAGGTAGCCTACCCCATGCCTATTTTTCTATTTGTAATGTGCCCTTGTGTAGAGTAATGTAATGTTTAACAAAAAGTGTAATCAGTGTATGAGCCTGCATATCCCTAGCACTGCAATGTGCCTGCTCCACAATAGGCAAACCAACTTTAAAATTAGAATATGCTATAACCTACAACACCATCCACATAATATGTTCTTACATCACAATCTTGCACAATGTTCCAAATTCTCTTTGCAACACAAGGACATATTGCATCATCTTGTCCCCATCTAGTTTATCCCCAGGAGAAAGCATGGAGAAAATAGAATTATTGTCAGGCATTGCCATTGACTGCAACTAATGCAAGAATTGTCATATATTGAAGAAAGCTTGCACAAAAACAATATGTGCCATACAACAATATCCACAGAAGACTACAAAGTGCCTATTTTGTGAAAATTTACATTGTTGGAAAACTTGCACAAAAGAATAAAAGTGCTTGGTAGTACGGCCAATGTGGAATTGGGGGGTCAAAATGAGTCTGAATCAAAATTATGAGAGCCCCAAAATCAATGATCTTACATGAATCTTATGTCGCCTTACACACAGTCACCAAAAATCACATCAATTGAAGAATGTGAGCTAGAAGGTTGGTGACAACATTATCGTGGATGTCGAAGCCCGATCTGGTACCAATTGTTGAAAATACGACAGTAAGAATGCACAAGCTGAAGGAATAGATCAAGAACACACAACACAAGAAGTATTATTATGAGCCAATACAAAGATAAAGCTTGCCCTAGAGTTATGGGTTTCTATATAAACTGGGGGATAAAAACCTCCTTAAAGAGGATAAAAGTGCTCCAGTGGTCCTAAGTGTGTTCACATACATGACTCCCATAATATGGTAACAAACAAAGCTCTCTAAAATTTTTAGTTTGGATTTTGAAGGGTGTGGCATCCTTTGTGGAGCATATACTAAACCCACCTACCAGTCAGCTTGTCCCACTCCACCTTTTGTAAGAGATAGAGACTTAGAGAGAGAGAGAGAGAGAGAGAGAGAGAGAGAGAGAGAGAGAGAGAGAGAGAGAGAGAGAGAGAGAGAGAGAGAGAGAGAGAGAGAGTCTACAAATAAGCACAACATTGAGGAGAGATTTTTCAAACAAAATAAGGTTTTTGTCCTACAACATTAAAATTTAAGCTGTTACGTTACTTCACTGCCAGAAAGGCTCTCAAATACACCTGCATAGCACTTTCAGTCAAGCTATTTCAACATAATTAAGATATTGTGCTCGAGCTTGACAGACTTCTCTTAAACCTTTAGCATTACAAGTCGGCTCTCTTAAATCTTTAGCGTTACAGACCAATTGTCTCACTTTTTCTTGCCAGTTTGCAACAAATAAGTGGGGATTTTGCAATTAGTCAACACTAGATTGGGCCAATAGATGGTCAAAGGTCAATGCAACATTGATTTTTCCATGCTTGGTTCCTTTCAGGTCCTTATGTTACATAGCTCATGTAGATGTATATGGGACTGTTGTCACCTCTGGCAGTATAGGAAGCAAAGTCCCCATCCCCAAATATATACACACACAAACACATTGTAGTCGTTTAGTCCAATCAAAACCACCTATCACAATATGATTTTTTCTATTGTCATTGCTATCACCTTGTGGTTGATTTGGAAGGATATATGCTTGCATGTTATTGGTCATTAGTCTTCCACTTCCACTTCCACTTCACTCCATGCACAACAAGCCAAGGACATTGGGGCTACGAAGGCTAGCAAGGTCCGCCATAATATGCAAAGAACGGTCAGAGCTACATAAGAGCAAGAGCAAGCCGAAGATGCCTCCCTTTCCACACAGTAAAAGGTGGCTTAAGCCAAGGAGGGCACTGACACTTGATTGCATTATGTAGTTTTCAGCTTCTCTTTGCACATAAACCCAAAATGATCTCCCGATTGAAGATGGCCTTCGTGTAGTGGAATTTACCTCCACTAAGCAAGCATCGTCAGCCTCAATTTTGATTTGGCATAAAGGGTAGATGGAGTGGCTGTATCAATGCACTTAGGTTAAAAGGCATGCTTGCATCTGGGAACAAGAGGTAGGCAACACACTCAAGTCCTTTCTTGAGCCCATGGAGGGAAGGAAAAAAGAAAATGCGGAGGATCTCAGTGACGGCACAATGTCGCTGGCATCACGTCAGTGGATGACTGAAGGAGGAGGGGCAAGGGAGTGGCAACGAGGGAAAGATTAGTTTGTAGACTTCGAGGCTATGCTCATTACAACGCTTGCCATAGAGGGAGGATGAAAGGTGAGCACTCACAATGCCTTTCATCGGGCTGGAGAAGGGGCTACGAAGGACATATCTATAGGGTTTCTCCCTCCTCAATGCAAAATATTGTTGTAGAAAGCTTGCTTGCCTCTCCAAAACCGATTGCTTTTCCTCCCCTCTTGTATCCTATTTGCTACACTTGGCATCCTTCGGAACCTTGAACTTCTTGTTGCTCAAAATCAACAACCTAGCTTCTGCCTTCCGTAATGTCCATAGCCGCGACATTAATTAATATTGAATTTTCAAGCTTGACAGTCTTGTCACTACCTCCATTTTGCTTGAGGTTAATGATGTCGACACATTCTTCCTTGAGGCTAACATCCAGTTAGAAACTTGTCTTGCCTTCTTGAGCTAGAAGAATATCAAGACATGTCTATGGTGAAAGTGCACTCGTGTGTGTGGAATGTGTGGTGCGTGCATGTGGGGGGTTACTCTTTTTGGCTATATGAAGAGCCAAATCACTGAGGAGACACTGCGGAGCCAAGACACTTTGAATACGGGCTAGAGGAGAGTTGATGCCGCTCTCGCTTGTTTGTCTCTCGCTAAATTGAGGAGGTTGAGAAGCCGAGAAAAAATTGTCGGAGCAAAACCGGTCTAGAATGGGCATGGGAGGGTAGTCCATGGCAAGGGTACACCGGAGGAGCGCCAAATCGCTCTTGTTCATGCTCGATATGTCAAAGCCAAGAAGTGTATATTGATGCAGCCTTCTGTCTCGCCAGATAAAAAGTTGCTAGCCAATGCCGTAGCCGCCGATGCCGAGAAGAACACCAAAAATTGGTCTTTGGAGCCAATCCACTCCGAATATGCCAAGAGATGTTGTGTCAATGCCGGGGGAGACCCGAGCTTACTCACTAGTGCTCTCACATGCCTGCGTGTGTAAGTACGTGCTTGCCGAGAGCACACGTGCCTTCTCTCTTTTCTTTGTCGTGACCAAACCATGTATGTGTGTGTGTGTCATCAATTCTCTTTGTCAGCTACCTTTGAATTTCCTGCTTCTTGATGTCGGTTATTTCTCTCTAGCTTGCGTGTATGATTCATGAGCTTGCAATTACTGTCTCCTTGGTACATGTTAATAAGGGCTAAACTGCATTTGTCACAAAATTTCATTTTTGGTCTACTTAAATGATATTCTCTCTCTAGAATTGGCCATTCTAGTGAGAGGGAAAATAGTAGAAGGACCAATTATGTACAATAGGGAGAGAAATGTGTTCATGAACTTGAGAGTTCCAAAATTTGAATGCATTTTTCAAAAGTGCCTTTGGAATTTGATAAGGGTTTAAAGGGGACTTTTCAAGACTAAAATAGTGTCATAAAGTCCAACCTTCTAAAAATATTTTCTATCTTAAAATGGCCAGTTAAGTCTGAGAAAAATAAAAGAGAACAAGGGAAGTTAATTAAAGTGCTTATAGATTTAATTCGATCAAAATCTTGGGACCAAAGGAAAGAAGTCTATAAAAGAGAAGGATAATTGTTATTTAATTATATCAAGGATACAGATCAAGAAAGAATAAATCTATCACGAGTAACCTTGATTAAAGGTATATGACAAAGGGGGTTAATAAGAGCAATTATAGGATCTAAAAATAGGATTTAGATGTGTAGATTTTACGTAATCAAATTTACTTATTAGACTCTAGGTGTAAAGTCTGGGAAGTCTTAGGAAAAATCAAACTTACCAAAGTTAGTCTAAATTTAGCAGGTTTAAATTTAGTAGGCCTAAATCTAGCAAGTTTTGGGACCAGCTTTGTAGTACCTCCAAAGGATTGTGCTAAGTTTTTGCATAGGAGGTGAATCTCCAAAGGCCAAAGGTAAGTTTCTAATTTAGCACTTTCTAATTTAGCAGGAAGACTCTAGCCCATGCTAACTTTGTAAAGCCTCCAAAGAATAGTGCTAAGGTCTTGCACATGAGCTAGTTAAATTGAAGGAAAGTATGTCGTTGTTAACTAAGAAAAGAAAGGCTAAGTTTAGGTTAGCTCTTCTCTTTTTAGTGATGGGTGTCGGATTGTGCGTGTGTGCAGAGTGTGCAAGAGAGGGAAGAAGAAGGGGAAGGGGATGACGCACAACACAGTGGGTTGGGTTAGTGGAAAGGAAAGTGAGAGAGTGGTCAACTCTCTCACTTTATCTCCCTATATTGAATAGGAAGAAAATAGTGTAAGGGTGGTTTCCCACAGCCACCTGGCCTACATCCCAACAACCTCCCGCTTGAAGGTCATGGTGGCCAATGGTGGCATCAGTATAGTTAGTCTATACAAAGTTGATGAAGCATCACCTAGGCTTCATCCTACACCCATAAGTACTATGCAATGTATAAATCGCTCCGAGGCTAGGCTCTTTGTAAGAGCATCTGCGGGGTTGTCATCCATGTGGAGTTTGACAAGCTCAAGACGCTTGCCAACCAATGCATCTCGTATGACATGGTATCTGACCTCTATGTGTTTCGACTTTGAGTGAAACACCGGATTCTTTGCCAAAGCAATGGCACTCTGACTATCACCATACAATATTGAAACCTCGTGAATGCCCAAATCTCCCACTAGACGAGCCAACCATATGGCTTTCTTGCTTGCGTCAGACGCAACAACATATTCTGCCTTAGTGGTAGATAAAGACGTGCAGTCTTGGAGACACGATCTCCAAGAGATAGTTGCTCCTGCAAACATGAACACATAGCCAGATATGGATCTTCTATGATCCACGCAACCCGCATAATCCGCATCTGTGTAACCTACAATAGATGCATCACTGTTTTCGAAGCGTAAATACTTGCTAGCTGTACCCTTCAAGTATCTAAGGATTTTCTTCACTGCTTCCCAACACTTCTTACCAGGGTTTTCCATGTACCTACTAACCACTCCCACTGCATGTGCAATGTCTGGTCTTGTGGCTACCATAGCGTACATCAAACTGCCAACTGCTGTGAAGAATATGACACTTTCACCATTTCCTCTTTCTCAACCACTGTCTTTGGAGAATCTTCCTTGCTAAGTTTGGAGCATGTTTGCATTGGGGTACTCAGTGACGGTCCCCCCTGTATGCTAAAATGTTGCAAGACTTTGTGGTTGTACTTTTCTTGAGATAATTCCACAATTCCACGTTGCTTGTCTCTCTTGATTTTCATACCAAGAAATTGATTGGCATTTCCCAAATCTTTCATGAAAAACTCAGTGCTTAGCATCGTTTTCAACTGATTGATCTCATCAATTGACTCGCCTGCAATAAGCATATCATCTACATACAAGATCAAGATGATTAAAGAACCATCATTCAACCTCTTTGTGTATAAGTAGTGATCCTCTTGACTTCATATGTAATAGTGAGATTGCATGAATTTGTCAAATTTTTGATACCATTGCCTTGAACCTTGCGTGAGGCCATAGTGTGCCTTTTGAAGTCTACAAACCAATTCTACTCTCATTGGCTTTTGGGTTTCACATATGAAGCCGTCTGGTTGTTTCATGTGGACATCTTCATCTAGATCCCTGTGAAGAAATGCTGTTATCATGTCCATTTGAATAAGTTCCATGTCCTAGATATCAACCAAGCCAAGCACAGTGCGAAGAGTAATCATCTTGACTACTTGAGAGAAAATCTCATCAAAATCCACACCTTTTTGCTGCTTGAAACCCTTGGCAATTAGACGAGCCTTGTATCTAGGCTCGGGATCTTCCGATGTATACTTCTTCTTATATACCCACTTGCAAGGTAAAGCATTTTTGCCTTTTGGTAATTCAACCAAATCCCATGTCTCATTAGCCACAATTGAATTGTATTCCGATTTCATAGCCTGCTCCCACTCAACGCTATCGTCCATTTGTGTAGCTTCTCTGTAGTAGGTTGGTTTTCCATTGTCACTGACCAAAAGGTGGTGTATACCCAGTGTAATTGCTGGACTCTGCTCTCTCCGAAGCAATAATATTATCTTGCACTTGAGAATTAGGTGCAACACTACTAAAATGAGTTGGTTCGAAGGCTACATCCTCAAAACAAACGCGTCTGTACTCAACTTCTTTAATGGGCTTCTTGTGCATTTTTGATTCATTGAAAATCACGTGTGAGCTACAAATGACTTTGTTGGATTCTAGGCGCCAGAGACGATGGCCCATCTCTCCATTTGCACCATAGCCTATAAAAATGCATTTGTGTGACCTGGGATCTAACTTGCGATAAAGTTCTTTGGGCACATGTGCGTATGCCTCACATCCAAATACACGTAAATGCTCATAGATTGGTGTTTTCCCAGTCCATAATTCCTCTGGAATTTTGAAATTCAAAGGAGAACTAATGACCTATTGATGATGTACATTGCTGTCAGAATAGCTTCCCCCCAAAATTCTGGAGTAAGCTTTGCCATAGACATCATAAAGATAACTCGCCCTTGAATTGTGTGATTCATTCTTTCAGCTATCCCATTTTGTGCAGGTGTGTATGGAGCAGTAAACTGCCGATGAATGCCTCTTCGATTGCAAAAATACTTGAACTCTGTGGAGATGTATTCTCCACCATTGTCCATGCAAAAAGCTTTGAGCTTTTTTTTAAATTGGTTCTCAACCATGGCAAGGAATTTTTGGAACGTAGAAAAGACCTCTTCCTTACACTTAAGGAGATACGCCCACACCTTTCTGGTAGAATCATCTATGAATATGAGAAAGTAGTTTACCCCCCCTAGAGTTTTATGTGGCATTGGACCACACAAATCATTGTGCACTAAGTCTAGGGGTTCCCCTAGTTTCTTGTTCAATGACAAAGATGTCAACCTAGTCTGTTTGCCGTATAGACAATGCTCACACAATGGAAACTTTGTGTAATCTAACATAGGTAAGTAGCCAAAATGCTGAAGAGTTTTCATTCCCTTTTGGCTAATATGACCTAGCCCTCTATGCCACAACTCAGTAGACGACTGCTCGCCAACATAGATAGAGTGTTCGTCGACACTCAAAACAAACATAGAGTACAGGGATCCATTTTTACGACCTTTCATCATGACAAGGTTGTTCTTACGGATTAGCTACGAACAATTAACCAAAACTATAGTGTAGCCAAGATCATCCAATTGCCCTATAGAAAGCAAGCTCTTTGTAAGCTTGGACACATGTTTGACACTTTGCAACACAAAAGTAGTGCCATTATGCATCTGAAGGTTCACATCACCAATGCCAATAATGTCAAGCTCATAGGAGTCACCAAGCTTGACTATGCCATGCATGGATGCATAAGAGGAAAACCACTCTCTATGCAGTGTGACATGAAAACTTGCACCAGAATCAAGAATCCAATTATGTGCATAATCCTCATCTTGTGAAACCAAAGCATTTGGAGTGAGATCTGAAGTGAAAATGAGAACATTTGACGGATCTGTTGTCACCTCTGCATTAATCTCTGTTGGCATAATGATCATCACTGGAGGAGGAGCATCCTCTATTGCAGTGGTAGGTATGGGAGACTCAATCACATTGAGCTCCTCAATCTTTACCGCACTTTAGCCTTTGCTAGAATTATCCTTTTGCATGTTTTTCTTATCTCTTAGGAAACTACGACAATCCTTTTTGTAATGGCCCTTCTTGTGGCAATAGTAATGCTCAACATTTTTGGTACTGTGATCTCCACTTGAGTTCCTGCGTCTGATAGGACTACGAGGATTTTGCTCTCTACTTTTGCTTTTGTATTTGTTCCTATCACGGCCTCTTGCCTTCATTGAACTGCCAGCCATATATGCATCTCCATGACTAGCACCGTCGAGATATTTACGTCGAATCTCTTCAGTGAGCAATGCATCTGTGATAGCATTGAACACTAACTTTCCATTTGAAGCCGAATTGCTAATGGCTGTGCAAAAGATGTCCCATGAACTGGGTAGAGAGCATAGCAAGAATATAGACTTGAGTTCGTCGTCAAACTCCTTAAAGCCCTGAGATGTCAACTGACTGAACAAAGAGTTGAACTCATTTAAGTGACCAAAAACCGTGCTACCTTCTTTCATGTTGACTTCATAAGCTTTTTCATGAGAAAAACTTTGTTGGATGCACTTTTTCTCTCTCGTGCTGAACATAAGTTATCCCAAGGTTCCTTGGTTGTTGTGTTCTCTATGATAGTGAAGAACATTGACTCGACTAGATGTAGACATATCGTAGCCATGGCTCTCGCATCCAAACTCTCCCACTAAGCTTGCGTATAGTCATCATCCTCTGCACGCTCTTTCAACGATTCTGCTAGGCCTTTGTTTGTCAAAACATATTTCATGCGCTCTTTCCACATGGTGAAGTTGCTGCCATCGAACTTATGAATGAAAAACTCCTCTTTTTTGAAGAAGAATCCATTGCTGACAAGAGGGTTTGAGAGGTGCCAAACTATGGCGAGAAGCTGCAGAAATTCAAGCAGAGAAACCTTTGTATCGGGAGTAAGATCTCAACCAAAATAGGCTCAAAAGTGCCAACAATGAAAGTCACGACTCACGGGAAGGAAATCCGGTAGAGTCTCCTTTGTATGAGGAGTCAAAACTCAAATCAAAATACGCATAAAGTGCCAACTACACTAATTGGGCATGTACTACACCGTGTGACTGCCAATTCGGTGTCAAAAGCACAAAAATCCATATCCTATGGCAAGGGTACCGTAAACGGGAACTCCAGCTACTTGTATCAACGAAGGTGTCTCAACATTCAAGCACACCTCGGCTCAAAGAAAACCTCACATTATTGACCCTCCAAAAGGCTAATGCAGACACAAATGGACTAGCCACAGTCTCAAAAAGGGCTCTTCCGGTTTGAGTCTCAGAAACAGCCGGGAAAAACTCCCAAAATAGCCAAAAATGGCTCCACACGTAGTACAGTGGGCAGTGTCCACAACTCAACGTACATGAGTAAACTTCACTCAAATAGGCGTCAAGAATTGTTGCATGCAATAAAAGTGATCCCTGCGGGGATATCTGCTCTCAAGAGAGCTCAGTAGCAGTAGGTGTGCTCACACAAAAATGCATCTGTCCATAGAGAATCTATTATAGAAATGATTGCCAAATCGCTTGTGAAAGTGCTGTGTCTGGGAACCTTGAGAATCTGTGTGTGAATAGGCTAAAAAAGCACCCTGTAACTTGTAACCTATGTGTCGGTGTCGTATGTGATGATTTCTACCGCCATGCAAAAATACGCTAGTCGAATAGCCACCAAAAGGTGTTGTAGTAAAAAATCGTACCGTACAGCATGATCAGTGCGCTCGGTGCCAATGTCGGGTGTTAGCCGTAGATCGGTGCCAAAAATTGAACTCAGGCCGACTCCGGGCTTACTTGCCCGCACCTGCACACGTCGATGTGTGTGCGCATGAGCGCACGTCAAAGAATGCTCGGTCTCTAATTCTTTCTCTCGCTCGCTCGCTCTCTATCTAAAGCTCTCTCTATGTCTCTCTCTCTCTCTAAGCTACTATCTCTCAAATGCGGTTTGTCACTCTCTACTCAAGCTCGGGACTCGGGGTCGGTGTCGAGAGAGCCGAGGTCAGTCGAGGATTTTATGGTGGTGGGAGCAACCTCTTGCACACAAAGGGTGTGTGAAGGCAAAATTAAAAAAGGGGAAATTACCAAAATACCCCTCTAATTTGAGGAAATTCCCAAAATACCCCTCAAATTTCCAAAATTCCCAAAATGCCCCCGATATTTTGTCATAAATTCCCAAAATGCCCTTCAAATTTTCCAAAATTCCCAAAATACCCCTGGTTGTGAGGCTAAATTTCTCAAAAAATAAATTTTTTTGTAGGTGTTCACAAGAAGAGTGATTGTCTATCGTACAAGATGCTAAAACTACAATTTGAGTTGGTTACGTAGGCTTTGGAAATGAATTGCTTCATTAATTTTAGACATAATTGCCTTTTTTGCGATGGTAACTGGTGACAAATTACATGTTGAGCACTCAAAAACGGATCTCAATTGTCAAAAACGAATGAAGATTAGAAAATCTTGAACATTCCAACCAAAATAGATACAAGGGTATTTTGGGAATTTTTGAAATTGAGGGGTATTTTGGGAATTTCCTCAAATTAGAGGGGTGTTTTGGTAATTTTCCCATTAAAAAACTTTTGTAATGACTTTTATGCTTTGTCGAAATTTGACGTGATGCAGGATAACGGGGATTGCTGGGGGGGTGTGTGTGGATGCCCTTGCTCCGACCTCGACTGCCTGCACTGTGTGTGTGCGCGTTGATGACCTGCTAGGATTGATAGTGTGTGTGTGTGCCACCATATGTGCTACCTGCTCTCGGCTACTCACGACGCTCAAGCCCCAGTACCACAATAGCAGTTCGTGATGCTATTGAGCTGCTTATACACACACAATGTGTGTGTGTGTGTGTGATGGCCCTGCTCACGATGCTATTGCCTTCTCTACAATCTCGATCTGCTTGCTTGATCAATTGCTTATGACTTCTCCAATTTACCAAAGCACCAAGGCTTTAATTACTTGTTGACGGGCAAGCAAGATACCTTTGTTTTTGTTTCATCGTCTCTCTCGACTCACTTCCCTATTCGCTCTGCTAGCCTTAAGCTCCCAATTCCAAGCTCCCCAATTTCCTTTCTTGAGCTCAACTGTACTCGATTCTTACCTTGCAGATTCCCAAGCCCCATAAGGCTTCAAAGGCTTCCCAATTCAAACTTGCAAATCCTGACCTGATGTGGGCCTTGCTTCGTGGCTACCTTGCAAAGCTCTCTGCCCGACTTTTTTCCTTAATTTCTGATGCTTCCCGAGATTCCCTCCTTTGGGGGGTAGCTGCACATGCGGGTAAGGGGCGTGGGGGATGTCGGGGCTCAGGATCCTGCTCTTGAGCCCTGATACCAATTGATGGGTGTCGGATTGTGCGCGTGTGTGGAGTGTGCAAGAGAGGGAAGAAGAAGGGGGAAGGGGATGAAGCACAACAGAGTGGGTTGGGTTAGTGGAGAGGAAAGTGAGAGAGTGGTCAACTCTCTCACTTTCTCTCCCTATATTGAATAGGAAGAAAATAGTGTAAGGGTGGTTTCCCACGGCCACCTGGCTTACACCCCAACATTTAGCAAGTTGACAAGTGTGTGCATGTGTACATTAGCCAAAGACAATCAAGGAGGAAGGGGGGATAATTTTTTTGAAGGATAGCAATGGAATGAGCTGGATGTGTTCAGACACCTATTCCAGGTTGGTACTTAGAACTAAAGATGTCAGATTCAGAGATTTGATGAATATTGGAAACCAACACTGAAACTAAAATGGAAAACACCAAAATCGAAAGGTGAAATATTGGAACTGAAAGACAAGACATTGTAAAGGAAACTGAAACTGAGATTGCATTTCACATATGCAGAGTACACTGGAGAGCATTCGATATCCCAGATGTTGGCTTTATCATAAAAGAAGAGAGAGAGAGCACCAAAATGGTTATTACAAGAGCACAAGTAGCTCTGGACATAGAATAGTGTAGATTCTAAAGAGTCAAAAGCTATATAAATTGAGTAATGGGTCCTATTTATAGGCTGTTGACTGGCTGGCTATGCACTATTAGTTACTGTGGTAACTCACTGGTTACTGCTTCTAGGAAATTCCTTCGCCCTCCAGTCCAACTTGGGGTTGGTTCCCGTCTTCTACATTCCTCCTCTCCTTTCTTGAATTTTGGTATATACCAAAATTTCTAGTAGACAATTTCCAGACTGTTTCCCAATGGTTACAAGAGCACAAGTAGCCTTGGACATAGAATAGTGTAGATTCTAAAGAGTCAAAAGCTATACAAATTGAGTAATGGGTCCTATTTATAGGCTGTCGGTTGACTGGCTGTACACTGTTAGTTATTGTGGTAACTCACTCGTTACTGCTTTTAGGAACTTCCTTCACTCGCCAGTCCAACTTGGGGTTGGTTCCCGCCTTCTACATTCCTCCTCTCCTTTCTTGAATTTTGGTATATTCCAAAATTTCTAGTAGACAATTTCTAGATTGTTTCCCAATTGCCTAGTGATGGTGTCAATAAGGTTGCTCAGTTGCTTATTGCCTATTTTGTATTTGGACAACTAGCTCTCCTATGTCAGCATAGGACTCAAAAGGTGTCAATTATAGATGATCATTGTCTTATACCATGCATCTCCAGCCTCTTTAATCGTCTCCTTGTCAGCGCCCTCCACCTGAGCAACAATGGGCTTTCTTACCCAGTGTCTATCCAGAGAACCTTCTTCTTGTTACCAGGTGCCTTGTTCCTCTTAGATGGTGCCTGGGATGCTTCAAAAGAAGTGGGTCCAACATTTCCCTATTGAATCAGTTTGAACAAATGCCTCTTTCTCCAGCAGGTCCTTCCTTACCGTTGTCATTTCAACTTCATAGGGTGTTAGCGCATCCCAAGTCTTTGTGTCGGCATTATGCAGGGTGCATCTGTCTCTTGTCAAACGAGTTCTCACCAGCCTGTGACAATAAGAGGCCGTAGCATCCATCCCTGAGACAGTGCTGGTTACACTTTATACGGGCTTCAAACAAAATCTCAGCCATTTCTCTGAATTGTGGTTCAAAACTCGTCTTACTAGCCAGTTCCTTCTTTGGAATTTTACATGCCTCAATCGTCAGCTGTAGCAGCTGATTTGTAATGCAATGAGCCGTTTGATCTGGATTTTCCATTGGCCCATGAACCACTAAATCTACATAGCTCCTCCCTTAGTTCATTGGCCACTGTCTTGTGATATGCATCTTGTACTACTTGATTCCATGCCAACCATTCTGCAATTGCCACTTCATACCATGTTCGGAGCCCATCTGCTATCTCCAGATATTTGTTTTGATATGTTGGCTCCATGTGAGATGGAAAGAGAGCTGGAAAGAACGAAGGCAGTTCAACTTTCTTAACTGGAATAGCATAGAGCAAAGCTGGGGAGTCACTGACAAATTCTAAGAAGTTTAGCACTGTCTAATTTTCCTTCTGCATCATTTTCCTTGTAAGTCGAACCAGGTGAAACAGACGCTTGAGATGTGTTTCCTGTTCTCTGAGTGACATCCTGGTTTGAAGTCCTTTGCTACTAGCCTCACTGCATTTGATTAAGTCCTTGACTCTAAGATCTAGTACTCCTCTAGAACTCTGCATTTGAATGAGCACATCCTTCAATTGGCGTCTGACCTCCTTCACACAGTGGTATGTAGGCTTATTGCCTACATACCAACAATATTTCCACTTGAAGTCTTAGTGACCTAAGATCTACTGTGCTTAATTCTGTGGCATTGGGATGTACTACTCTATCATTGCGAGTAACACCCCACTCTAAAATCCTTTCCAACACTTGAACACATGCAGGGTGAGCTGGTAGTTGACAGATTTTTTGGTCATGATAACTGGATGACTTCTAGTCTGCCACCATGCATTTGGCTCCCACATAGAGTATCTGAAATTGATCTAGATATGAAGACACTGAATTATCATCCAAAAACTGGTCAATTTGAAGACTTTTTGCTCTTTGTAGACTCTTATTAAGTGCTAGCAGCTCAGTGGATCTAGTAGGGTCAGAGTCAGAATCAATGATGACTAGCACAACTTTCCCTTTTTTCTAGTTGAATCCACTTGGTCCTGCTGTCCCCCAGTTTGCTATTGTAAATCTGGATGGTCTCTTGCTGGTGGTTCATGCTGCTTTGCTGGGTTTCCTACTTTTTGATTTGGAGGTGCATTCCCCATTGATGTGCCGCCAGCGGATGCTCTAGTGTTATGCCCACCGGCTCCATCCTCATCATCATCATCATTGCCAGGCTTCTTCTGGTGTTGTTAATCTTGATCCTGTTCTCTGTCATCCTCTTCCTCATAATCATCCTCCTCATATTTTTGGCTGTCGATGAAGTAAGTCCATAATAGCTTCATTAACCAGTGTGATAGTGTATTGTCGTGCTTTTTCACTGAGTTTTGCCTAGACTGTCTCAATGAAAGTTTCAAGATCAAATACTTTAAGAGTTAAATCCCCATTCTTATCCACAATTTTCACTAAATCGTGGTAGATGTATTTCTGGGATATGGCATCCTTGTTACTTGATGTGTTTTAACCAAATCTCTAAAATCTGATCTTTTAGATTCCAGCATTTTCTGGTAGCGATCATCGTCCCTTAGAGCATCTTCCTTTGATTCTTGAATAATCCTTATTTCCTAGAGAAGGTTGTGGATTTTATTTCTAGTGTTTCTTTTTCCCTCCTGTGATATTGTTCTTGTATCTAAAGAGCCAGGTTTCTGGCTGCCCAATTGGCCTTCTCCTCCCTTAGTTTCTTTACCTCCTCCTGGACATGCTGAATTTATAGCTGTGCAGTGTTGCACTGGTACTGGAGTTGTAGGTTTGAGCTTCCATCATTTGTCCAATAGCATTGACTATCGTATTCCGGCCTGATTGAATTGCTGTTGCATAGCCTTGATTGATTACCTCTGGATCTGTGTTATCCATTTTATAAGCTTCCACTGGAAATGGATATGGCAAAGCAACTCTCTCTGGTTTCTTTATCTCCAATCTTCCCTTGAGAGGTGCTGTTTGCAACCTCTACAATCGATCTAGCTTAACAATGGCCATGCTAATGGCCTTTGGTACGGAGCTACTTCTTGAAATCTGATAGGCTTTTGCAATTCTGGTGGCTTCAGTTTGTTGGTTAGTAGTGTTGGTGCGATCAACGTGTGTTTGCGTTTCCTGTTTGTGTTGCTCACTGGTCTTTGTACTGCATTAAATTCCTTGATTAAATCCAGTGATCTGGGCTTTTTAGCAGTAGAACCAATATCCGTGTTAGTGGTTGGCTTCTCCCCTACCAACTCTTTGCCTTTGCCTTTGTCCTCAATAGGTTTTGATGAACTTTCCTTTCTTTGTTACCCAGTTTGTTGTGATGAGTAAGTCTGTGTTTCCTCACCAGAAGAATCTAAGTTGATTTTATTAGCTCTAGAAGCATACACTCTGTCCCATATTGTGTTGATACTGACTGATTGACTCGCCCAATATACAAACTGCCGGACATACCAAGCTTTAAAGAGGCTTCTGGATTTAGCCTTGGCAGTCTGTTGCGTGACACTGCTGAACAAAAACTGTGCAACGTTGATATCCGCCTCTGGATCTAATATTTTAGCTTATAGCACAACAAATAGTTTCTCAGATAGATATGTGGAATTGTTCTTCAGGCTACTGGTCTCAACAATAAACTTGTATACTGCTGTGTGTTCCAGTGCCGCCACTGGAATACCTTGAGCCCAAATTTTCTTTTCTTTCAGGCCTGATCGTCTTCTTTCAAATGCTGGCTGACCTCCTCAACAGTCGTTGGTATGGCTTTCTGGTCATTAGGGAGTTTGAAAATTTGAGCTAGTTCACCAACAATCGGTTCTAATGTGGGACCCTGAATTACTACTGTACTTTTTTTGGCCTTGTACATATTGAGAACGTGTTGTGTAATTTGTCCATCAAAAGGAAGTGTTGCGGCTTCCCTAATCACCTATAGGCCCCATAACTTGAGCAATTTTTGCTCACTTTCTTGGAATACATACTTCAATATCTTGCTGTGGGGTATGATACCTAGTGACTCCTTAATGATCTCTGTGTGAACGTGCATCGTGTTCATGGATTCCTTCATATAGTGTGATGTTTTCTTTCTACCCATACACGATTTAGACAAAGAGGTATCTATTGAAGAGCACTTACTTGTTGTTGATGTCGTGAATGAGTTGTTGAAGGAATAGTGTGGCATGTTGGGTATGGTTATGGTTGAAGGAGTTAGGTTCTACGTAGGCGAAGCATGTTGCTATGGGTCGGACACACTATCTTCAGGTGGAGGAGCAAGTGCCACCAAAGGTTGTAAGTAAACTATGGATGGGAAAATCCGTCGCATAGTTATACATATTCTTGCCATGAATGCTCCACTAGCTGGCCTCCCTTGGTCTCTATACTCTACTTATGACATGTCGAACATGCATTGGCTTGTTAGTTTTATCATTACTAGAGAGATTTGCTTCGAGATTTGGTTCATTCTCCACTTACAGCTGGTTGGGATTTTAAAAGGTTTATTCGTTCTAAACTGGACTAGTTAGATGACTGGTGCTGGTTTCCTCACTAAACTGATCGGATCACTCACTGTCACTCGTACTGGTTCCCTCACTGAGCTGACATAGAACATGTCTAGTAGTTTCCCTTCTGGTTTTGGTTTTGGTTTTGAAACACCTTTTGTTCTTGAATAATAGATATTGATCTTGGCCCCATTGTACACTCCTGGTAATAGTAGATCAGACAAATCTTTGAGTCTCACTATTCCATTTGAAAATTCCCAATCCACCTCATAGGGTCCTAACCATGCTATTTCAGATTCAATTTCTTTGGTCCCAATTTGGATTGGTAAAGTAGAACTAGGTCCCCTCTCTGAAACTCTCTAACCTTGATCCTAATGTCCTGCCAATTGTTTCTCATTTGTTGTACCACCTCTTGTTCCAGCATAGCCCTCTGTCGGATCTTATGCAAGCGTGATAGATCATCCAATCATTGCTTCAGGTTCTTATTGAAATCCATCCCATATTCAGCTGTCAGTCTTAAACTTGGAATCACAAATTCCATAGGTACAACTACTTCTGTGCCATAAACCAATTTAAATGGAGTCATGCCCATTGTGACTTTGTAAGTAGTTTGGTAGGCCCATAATGCTGTCTAAAGTCTGGCATTCCAGTGGTGATCTAAACAATATTTGTAAGAAGACTCTTGATGGTTTTATTACTGCTTTCAACCTGACCATTGCATTTGGGATAATATGGTGTTGACTTCTTGTGTTTGA
This sequence comes from Adiantum capillus-veneris, assembly GCF_014529385.1. Classification (NCBI taxonomy): domain Eukaryota; kingdom Viridiplantae; phylum Streptophyta; class Polypodiopsida; order Polypodiales; family Pteridaceae; genus Adiantum; species Adiantum capillus-veneris. The sequence continues at coordinate 60,467,960 of NC_140956.1, forward strand.
ATGAAAACATTTCCATGAGAATCTCCATTGTTTCATTAATGAAATGAGTGCCCTAGTCTGACACTATCTCAATGGGACAACCATATCTGCATATGATGTTTTCATAAAGGAATGAAGCAGTTGACTTTGTAGTGTTATTTGGTAGAGCTTTTGCCTCCACCCATTTGCTGACATAGTAGGTAGCCATAATGATGTCCTTGTTCTTTCTAGGAGTGATCTTTTTGAATGGTCCCATGAAGTCAAGTCCCCATTTCATAAAGATCCCTAATGGTGTAGTTGGAGTTAGTGGTGTCATGTCAATGTGGGTCTACCCATCCTTTGGCAGATGTCACAAGTCTTACAAAACTGACACCAGCCATCATTGACTGCCACCATAATCTAGCCTGGAGGATTTTCTTATATGTGAGGTCAACTAGAAAATGTCCTTCGACATCACCATTATGTGCTTCAGTGATGACTTGCATGGGTCCTTTCAAAGGTACAAAACACTGAATCATTCCATCAATTCCCAAGCTGTAAAGCGCTCCTGCAATAATAGTGAATTTCAATTTTGAATGATCAATGCATTTTTCTTGTTCTGAGGCCACTCTTTTGGAATTTTCCCATCCAGCTGTAGGAAATCATATTCTTCTTGCCATTCTAGGTCTCGTTCTTCCTCAGTTGTGCTTTGAAATAGATCAACGTCTATTCATCTCTCAAGGATGTTTTAGAGTAACCTTCAGTGCTTCTTGAAAGAAAATAAGCTCCACAATGTGACTTCTTTGGTTTGTGGAAAATTTTGAATTTGAACTCCATTAAGAAGAACATCATCCACCCGATCAATCTTCCTTGTATGATTACCTTATTAATAAAAAACAATAAAGCATGATGATCAACATAAAAGCGAAATAATTTTCCCAATAGGTAATGTCTGAACTTAGTTGCACTAAACACCATTCCCAGTGCCTCTCTTTTTGTTGTTGAATATCTTTGTTCAGCTAAATTGCTGGAAAAGTAGTCTGGGTAGTCTGTCTTCCTAGCAGGCTGAGCTTGTATAGCCCCCATCACCATTCCTGAAGCATCAACATGTACATGGAAGATAATATCCCCATTGGGTTGGCAAAGAATTGGCTTCCTCCTAATCGCATCTTTCAAGCATTGAAAGCTTTTCTCACATTCTTCACTCCAGATGTATTTAGTTCCTTTCTTTGTGAGCTCATTGAGGGGTAAGTGTTTAGTTGTAAACATAAGAACAAATCTTCAATAAAAATTGATGTACTCCAAGAATGGACTCAATTCTGAGACTGTAGTTGGTGCTATGGCTTGTCGAATACTCTTGATTTTGTCCTCAGCCATCTTGATGCCATTTCCTGAAACAATGTGTCCGAGTAATAACTGACCTTTCCCGACCATAAACACAGACTTGAATGGGTTTAAGTAGATTCTTTTCTCCCTAAATGGTATAACCTTTCTATCACATAAGTGTGGTAGATTGGTTATGCCATTTCCCTCTTGAATAACAGGTCTTGAGTTCAACTCCTCATCGGCTAGATCTTTAAGGTCTCTTGGAATAGTTTCCTACGACGTTGAAATTCTCTTCTTCTCGTGTGTGGGTGTGTGTGTGTGCCAATAAAAAGAGAAAAATGGTATAACCTTTCTATCACCCAAGTGTGGTAGATTGGTTATGCCATTTCCCTCTTGAATAACAGGTCTTAAGTTCAACTCTTCGTCTGCTAGATCTTTAAGGTCTCTTGGGATAGTTTCCTACGACGTTAAAACTCTCTTCTTCTTCTCTCTTTTCTCTCTCTCTCTCTCTCTCTCTCTCTCTCTCTCTCTCTCTCTCTTTGTTTTATATCTTTATCTCTCTTTCTCTCTCTCTCTCTCTCTCTCTCTCTCTCTCTCTCTCTTCCTCTCTCAATGTGTGTGTGTATGCATTCTTTGTTTATGCATGCACGCACGCGCGTGTGTGTGTGTGTGTTTTGTTTATGCATGTGCTCTCTCTCTCTCTCTCTCTCACACACACACACACACACACACACACACACACAAACACAATGTGTGTGTGTGTGTGTGTGTGTGTGTGAGAGAGAGAGAGAGAGAGAGAGAGAGAGAGAGAGAGAGAGAGAGAGAGAGAGAGAAAGAGGGGAAGGGAACATGAGAGAGAGGAGAGGGAAGGAGCATACCTGGCTCTCCTTCCTCTCCTTGTGTATGTGTGTGTGTGTGTGTGTGTGTTTGTGTGTGTGGAGAAGAAAGAGAGAGAGAGGGAGAGCGTGGGTTACGTTTGTTTGCTTGAGTGCCGAAAACTCAGATCTGAGATCTGAGTTTTCGGACGCTCTCGGTTATTTTTTTACCCCTGTTGGCGTCGCTAAGTTACTTGTAACTTAGCAACTCCCATAGCGACGCCGTGGGTTTGCACTTTTGAGCGTCTCACTGCGAGCGTCACTAATGTGAAGTACCTCTTGTAGTGAACCTAACAAGGAATTATAGATAGTGAGTCCATTAGAGCCTATAGACAAAAATCTCCAAAGCCAGCGTCTTGGTTACCTAGAATTCTACGAGAACCTTGTGTTTAGGAAGTGTGTAAAACAACTGAGTCTTTGATTCATTTTTGTATATCATGGTGAGAATGAGGTATCATTCTAGTGATTTGTACATAAGATAGTCGAGAAAACCTGATTCTAAAGTGACAAAGGTCTAGTTCGACAATGATGGAAAACAACAAAGCCAAAAAGATCCTAAGTAAAGATAGATTCATCACTTACATCCATATAAAGAAGACAACATGTTCATTAGCCTTGAATACGTTTTACAGGTGTTAACAAACCCTATCAATTGTTATCGCTGTCCTACTTTAAACTTGTTTTAACTTATACCAACCATCAATGAAGAGGTAAATACAATAAGTATCCATTCTGAAAAAAAAAATGTAATGAGGTTGTCACAGTGAGATCAGGAGGCCATTACCCCTCCTTATCAAGCGTAAAATGTGTTTCTTATTTAAAATTTATTTTAGGCTTGTGATTAGAAGGCCATCACCCCTTCTGATCCAAGTGGAATCTTTATAATAGGTTGTAAAAATAAGTAGTTGCCCCATTTTTTAAGGAGGTATACATATTATTTAGATTAAGTTTTTATCAAGAGTCCATCACCCCTTCTGATCCAAGTGTTTTACCCATTTTTATCCCATGAAGCTTTTTGTCAAACCACTTTAGGCTTTAAGATGGTCTTGTTTCCAATGAAATCTAAGGTCAAAAATGGCTTGATCAGTTCTTAGTCAAAAAATCTATGGTTTAATCACTTAGTCAAAAAATGGTTTAATCACTATCTATGCAATACAACAAACTGGTTTTAAGAAATACAGTTCAGGAGTTACAAATATTAAATCATTCCTAGTCAATATCATCAGAATAAGCTAGCTAGTAAAAGGTATTATCAACCAAGCATCAGGTATGTTATGAACCAAGAGTACTCATAGTAAGCACCATTGGTAAGCTAGGTTTGAGAGGAAACACCTTTATAACCTAAAAGGTCTAAAGTGAACATTTTAACATGTCTAACATCAAAACCTTACTTAATAGGAAAGCCTAACATCCCCAAATAAGCCAAGTATTCCGAACCATCAAATGGCATTATTTCCAGGCAGCTTTCTTGCTAAACTACTCACAGTTTAAAGTGGTTTTTGTAATCACGATATAGACCTAAGATTTTACACATGTGTCAAAAGCAAGATGCTTAACCAGCTAATATCCACATGATGTTTTGTAAACCAATCGTGCTTGGGTGATCAGTATATACCAAAAAATTTATCTGACATTTTCAACTAATCCATAGCGTATGATTGTTGAGTTTCATAGTCCATGAAACATTCATTTATCCAAATGTGGGGAGTCAAAATCATTACAGAAAAGCATCCAATATCCCTAAGCAATAGAAACCATCACCAATTCTTCGAAAGCTTAGTTATAATTAACAAATTTTAGCAACAATAATCAACATGTTAACCAAGCGATATCCTCGAGGTTGAAATGTTATGTAAGCAAGCATCATAAAGGCACATAGATCTAATGGATTCAGGAACCTATCGACATATTAAGCATTGAACTACACATTCTGTATTATCCCATAATAAATATATAGAGATAAAACCTAGGATCACATATGCCATCTTTATCCCCATTCATCCCCATTAGTGAGGTCCACTCTCAGTGTTAACCAAAACGGATGCCGACCACTATTCATTAGTTTAGGCAATACTTTAGGCCAAGAAAAACCTACATTTGAAGTAGAAATCTCCCATTTAGAGTCAATAAAATTGTATGCTAACAACCACCAGGCATCAACTAATTACCAACAAGTAGGAAATCTTAACAACTCCATATCGGCATTAATTCCGAGCTAGCAAATGGCCAACATCACTTTATTCAGACCAGACCATTATGTAGCATAATTAAGGCAAAAAACCAGAATCGGTCAACATAGACGTAGTGTCTTGAATAACCAATAGCCACAATAAAACAACATATACGTACCTATAGTTTAGGCAAGAAAAAATACCTACATCTAAGGTAGATTTAAGTCAGTATAATTGTATGCAAAATTTGAAACAACTTGCAGGTGAGGCTAAGTGATCCCATCCATTATTAGCATCTCATATTATCAAGTTTCTAAAATCATCAAAGCCAAGTACTCACCCATAGGAAATCAAGGACACATCTTTTTTTAACCATCAGTTATATGTCCCACTATCTCAATAACAAAAGTAGATAAAATACTATCATTGATTTTATAACATCATAAAACCTTAACCAAGCAGTAAATCATCAGAGGTGAATCAAAACAATTATTAAAGTATTATGCATCCTTGATTACCATCTATTCTAGTTAGGCCAAACAAATCAATCAGTTTAGATTCATGTTGTTTTTTTAGTAGAGAGGAAGACCTCAACAAATTTTCTTATTCTCTAGAGTAAAATATTATTATTTTTATAGATCAAGTGCAAACCAAACAATAAATCCAAAGTGCTAAATTTCTTAAGCTAGAAGAGACGAACCTGTGAGGCGGCATGCATCACTACCAACACAATGTTGCAAATGATGAACCATTAGAAAGTTTATCATCACCATCTACTATTTTTTTGCAAGTTTTAATGCACAGAGCAGTAGGTGGTATCACCAAGGCCCTCAAAACCTTACATACAGATAGAATAACGTAATGCAAGGCAAAGTGATGGGAAATCACTTTCATTACCTTTAAATAGAGGAACCACCACCCGAGATCGAGTAGAGTCACGCGCAAGCACAACTGCTAGAGTCTACACAAGATTCAAGTATGTAGGCCTCTCAACAACCATATTAATCCCATGTGAGCCATTAGTGATGGCAGGGAGGAGAGAAGGAGAGAAGGGGGACAAAGAAAGCACTGCTATGCAGTAGGCAGGGAAAAAAAATCAACAGAGCACATCTCGTCATGCTCGAGATGGGAGACTCATTCAAGAGTGTGTAAACTTTTATGCTAAGGGTAATAGACTCAATAAATAGTACGTTTTAGGGTGGTGTTCCCACCAAACAAGGATATCCTTCTTTGGTGTTCCCACCAAAGAAGGATATCGTCTTGTCCCACCCAATGTGTATCACCCAATGTGTATAATCCATAAAGCTTAACTTAAGCCAGGATAGTGCAGGACGGGGTTCGGTCCCATAGAAAGCTGGCTTTAGATTTTAAGCCTCAAGTGGAGGGCCCTTCAGTGAGTGAGGCCATTTCATAGTTTGCCCTGCTTAAAAATAAATATAGTTTAAGTTTTTGCAGAATACTACAGGATATTCAGGTACAAAAATTGAGAGGCAGCATAGATAGACCAAGCTAGGGTTAGGTCCTCTGGAGGTGAGATTTAGGGCCCATAGGAGAGCTATAGATTAAAAGTAGTAGGTGAAAGGCCTTTCATATCATAGGGCAAAGTCATAAAAGTTTGCATCAAGAATTTCTAGGTGTAGGATAGGCCAATAGTAAGCTACAGATAAAGGTGACATATGTGTGTGTGCGCACGTGCGCGTGCACCCACCCCAACCTAGGCACCATACTCAATGAGCTAACAGTAGGCCCATTGAATATGGGCCTACTACGTCATCGAGTTGATGAGAGTAGAATAGTCAAGTATGAAGCCAAAGAGCTTTATCATATCAAAAAATACATAAGTCTCATCGCAGCTATAAGTGACAATGTTAAGAGAGAGGATTATACTCCAATTGGAGTTTTAAGGCTTTGTTAGCCAATAGAAAATACTATGGATGTCATTCATAGTTAGTCGTAGAAGTTTTCTATGCTTTTACTAGTTTTTATGGATAGTCCTCAAACAAATCGTCCATCCAAGAGTAGTCTGTTTACAGGTAACATGTTCCTGAAATCATAAAAATCCAAATAATAACACAAGGGTAAGTAATTTTGGATTAACCTACAACCTAAAACCAACAGAGTCAAAGACTACAGTAGCTATGAGCAGGAATCTGATCTATAGACAAAGAAAGACCACCTAACACCTATCAACCTAACAAGAAATTTTAGACAATGGATCCATAAAAGCCTATAGTCAAAAATATCCAAATCCAGTGTACTCCTTACCTAGCATTCTAGGAGAACCTTGTGTTTGGGGCGTCTGTCTTGATGTTTTTTGACTTATACTTATACACAAAAGAACATAACAGATGAAAAGACATTTCGCTTTAGACAAAGGACAAGGATTAGCACAAAAACGACACAGTATTTGATTTATTTTTGTACATTGTAGTGAAATTGAGGTATCATTCTAGTGATTTGTACATAAGATAGTCAAGAAAACCTGATTATAAAGTGACAAAGGCCTAGTTCGATAGTGACGAACAACAACAAAGGAAAAAAGATCCTAAGTAAAGATAGAGTCCTCACCTACATCCATATAAACAAGACAACAGATTCATTAGCCTTGAATTCGTTTTACAAGTGTCAACAGACCCTATCAATTGTTATCCATGTCCTATTTAAAACCTTTATTAACTTATACCAACCATCCATGAAGCGGTAAATACAACAAGTATCCATTCTCAAAAAAGAAATGTTATGAGGCTATCACAGTGAGATCAGGAGGCCATTACCCCTCCTTATCAAGTGTAAAGTGTGTTTCTTATTTAAATTCATTTTAGGCTTGTGATTAGAAGGCCATCACCCCTTCTGATCCAACTAGAATCTTTATAATAGGTTGTAAAAGTAAGTAGTTGCCCCATTTTATAAAGGAAATTATACATAATAAATAGATTAAGTTTTGATCAGAAGTCCATCACCCCTTTTGATCCAAGTGTTTTACCCATTTTTATCCCATGAAGCCTTTTTGTCAAACCACTTCAGTCTTTAAAATATTCTTGTTTCCAATGAAATCTAAGGTCAAAAAATGGTTTAATCACTTCTTAGTCAGAAAATCCATGGTGTCCTCACTTCTTAGTCAAAAAATTGTAAAATCAATGTCTATGCAATACAATTGACTCGTTTTAAGAAATATAGTTCAAGAGTTACAAATGTTAAATCATTCCTAGTCAATATCATGGGTAGAAGCTAAGTAGTAAAAGATATTATTTTCCAGGCATTAGGCAAGTTATGAACCTAACATTTTTAACTAATCCATACCGTATGATTATGGACTCTCATAGTCCATGAAACATTAGTTTATCCAAATGTGGGGATTCAAAATCACTACAAAAAAGCATCCAATAGCCCTAAGTGTTACCATATACGTTTGGTAGGGATGTGTGTGAACACACTTAGAATCGTCGGGACATTTCTTCCCTCGTTAGGAGGTTTTTCCCTCATGCATTGTATATACGCCCATCACTCTAGGGCTATCTTATCTTTCCATTGCACACTACATAATACACTCTTTGTTGTGTACCTTGAGCTTCCTTTGTGTTCTTCAAGTTGTGTGTGTTTCCTTGCAACCCTAATTTCAACAATTGGTATCAGAGCAGGTTGCATCCTCCCTGGCTTAGTTGTCAGTGTCACTAGTACTGTGCAGGCTATTTCATCATTTTGTGTAGAATTTCTATGAATGCCATTTTTTGCATAACAGGTCCCTTACATTACGAGCGTAATTAACCAGCCTGAAGTTATCGACTTGTACTGCTGTATGCCTACTACCCCGGGCCCCCCAAGCTTCATCTCATACCGCCAGCTTTGCCCGCGATATTGTCAATGCTTGACTACCCTGGCGACTCCCGGCTACCGAAATCTGCTTCATCCTCGACCTGCGCTGCTACTAGTTCGACACAAGCTTAGTTGTATCCAAGTCCGAGTCTGCCACGCCATTGCTTGCGCCTTTGCTGCCTTGCCTGACCTGCACGTGCGTACACAGAACCAACCGGCCCCATGCTGCCGCTGTCGCCAAACCTTTATTTATTCTTTTCATTATTTATATTTTTGAAAGGTTTCTGAGCCTTTGAGTTACATAAGGGCCCCTCAAAGAGCCACAAGTTTCAATTCTTAAGAAATTAAATTCCCATCAAGGATTGAAATTGTGTGCCTTTTAAGCCCTTGCTCTCGTGTAGCCAACATATCCAAGGCGAACGGTGACTCAATTTTCCAGCTAGCAAAAAAAGTTTCAAAGCTTTGTCATGTTGGTTAATGATGTGCTAGTTGTAATGGTCTGTATGTGAAAATTTGTACATTAGACATTATCTGAATTTCTCTTGTTGTCAGGAGTCTCAGACACTGCTTAAGAGAGTCTCTCGAGTAAGACCGCTCCATCATCATGAGTCACAAATTTTTTAGACAAGTTTAATGGCCAAAATTTCCATACTTGGCAAGTGAAATCTAGGGGGCACCTCATGAAGAAAAATCTATGGGCAGTTGTAAAACCAATTATGGAAGGGGAGAGTAGCACAACACGAGGTGCACATGCACAATTTGCATCTAGAGATGAACAAGCCCTAGGGATCATAATCACCACACTTGAGAACAACTACATACACTACATAGATGAATGTAGCACTGCACTACAAGAATAGAAAACATTGTCACAAATGTTTGGGGAAAAAGCTAGAACCTCTAAAATTAGATTAAAGATGCAATTGTACGTGCTCATTATGGAATCACATGAAAATGTTGCAACCCTCATTAACAAACTTCAATCCATTTGCACTCAATTGGCATCTCTTGATGCTAAGGTAGAAGATGAGGATAAAATTGCAGTTCTACTCAAAGCGCTTCCAACTATGTATGTTCAAATTGTAACCGTACTTAAGGAGAAGGAACCTGCTCCGAAATTTGAAGATGTCGTCAACTCTTTACAAGATGAAGGGAAGAATCACTCCAACACTGGCCCTACATTGACACATGGAGCTCATTTTGCATCCACGGCAAAGTGAAAACACTGTGGTAGAAACAATCATAAGTCCATTGACTGCTTCAAAGTGAAAGCTTGTATTATTTGTGTTAAAGTTGGACATTTTCCTCCTAGATGCTACAAGAAGGATCAAGGCAAAGCTAAGGGAAAAATTCATCTTACCAGCAACGAAAATGAAGACAATGAACCACGAAACTTTGTTTGCCTCTTAGAGGTCATAGATGTCATGTAGAGGGTTTAGACACTAGTCCATATGGACTAAGACCTACCCTAACAACCTACTCGTGAATGCATCCAAGTGTGAACCAAGCATGATGTCTCTATTTAGAACCATGTCTTGGAATGTGATCTCATATGTCCTAAGGATGCCATTGTGAACCATGCACTAATGTATCCCTAGAGAACTAGCCATGATGTATCCCGGCATACCTAGGATGAATCTAGGTCTAGGGGGCGTTTGTTAGGTAAACCCTTCCTTCATCCTAGCCACTCTCACACACTCTCATGGAAAGAGGCTCTTACACTTCGCATGGCTCTCAGCTTGTCACATCTCTTCACAAGAGAATGACACCTTGCATGCCACCTACTAGGGTGTGTGGCTAATTCCTATCAATTCTTCAAGTCCTATATCAATAGCCATTGTACATACTTCAATGCTCTCTTGAATCAATGCATCTCTAGTATTTTGTACAAAGCCTTGTCTTGTGTCTCTACTTTGAGTAAGTGTCACTATCATGATTATGTAATTATAAATGCAAGTAGTTTGTATCCACCATAACCTAACACCAAGGTCTAAGCATTTGCAGGCTGTCAAGAGGATTTTTTGCTACTCGAGTGGCACTTTACATCTTGGCTTGTTTTAGCCCAAGGGGGGGATCATTGCCGCTAGAGTTACATGCTTTTTCGGACTCAGATTGGACTAGTTGTTTTGACACACGAGTGTCCACAAGTGGTTTTTATTTCATGCTTGGCAGTTCATGTATCTCATGGTTAAGCAAGAAGCAACCTACTATGGCCACTTCCATTTGCGAGGTTGAATACAAGGTAGTCTTCACTGCTACGGTTGAGTGTGCATTAGGAAATTTCGGAGGTCATTTGGAGGGCCTTCTAAGAAAATGTATTTTTCGCACTCTCTCTCTAGAAAATATGGCGAATAATAGAGGTGGGTCTTTCATGGTAAAAGTTCAAAAAGTGTACTTTAAGTAGATTCTTTACTCTTCTGAACATTGGTCCGTAATGATTGAGGGATAATCTTCTTTTCAGCTACATTGAATGAACCTCGTCCACATGGAGGGAATGAGGCTAACATGGAGGGACGAAGGCATAGCCACTATTCACTTTCCATTAAACGTGCACATTTGGCTAATGACGCACTCCTCAAATGGCACAAATGTTACCCAGAAACGAGCCAAATATCACCTTCACATTGATTAAGCGTAGTAAAACAAACACACATATACCTCCCGCTTCCATAGACACGCTTAGAGCTCAGGGAGCTAAACACATAGATATCTGGACGAGAGGCTCTCTCTACCCTAAGAATCCAATGACTAATGCGTCTCCACCGTTTGTCAATCCTACAAGCTTATTGACCTTTGCTGGTGATGGAGAAAAGGGCCTTCTGGGTTATTGTAAATCTCTTACAAGAGAAGCTGAAACTTATAAGGGCATTCTCCAAGCTCAACAATGTGAGATTGTTCGCCTTTCACATTTACATTCTACAGATCAGGTTACCGTTTTGCAACACAAAACAGAGGTACAAGAATTGAAAGGAAAGGTACGAAGTTGTCAAATGAAGGACACCATCTTGGGTGGTCGTATCCGAAAGAAGAAATTGCGCAATCTTGAAACATTGCAGGTTGCATCCGGATGTCTCAAGAAAAGAATCCGAGCATTAAGGTGATGCTTCTTGGTTGGCTACATTGTCTTAGTTAAGTAATCTTTTTGTTTTTTCTTGTTATGCATTGTTTTCATTTGCCTAAATAGTGTTAGTGAACCAAATTTTTTGTTATTTACTTATGCATTATCTTCATGTAGAGATTCAATATATCCTGACAAGGAAAACATTGACTCCAAAGCCAATATAGGAAAGAGATTGAAGCCACTCATAAGTAGAAGCCTGGAAGCAGATATAGTACATGACAAGAAGTTTAAGGTCCTACAACGAAATGTAGTGGACCGCTTTATTTCAGAGAACTGAGTGCCTGCAAAAGAGATACAAGGCACACTTGATTCACTTGGTGTAAGCAAAAGAGGATATTCGGCTATACAAAAATATGTCTCATCCATCTTTGTTAAGAAGGGTATAAAATCCAAGCTTTTACCATCAGCCTCAAGTGTTTGGAAAGAGAGGCTTCAGCTTAACGAGGCACAGGGAGACTATCTTGGACAACCCTTTCATATTAAAGCAACTTACAGTGGCCATGGAGCAAACATGGCATATGATGAGTTCAATAATATTTTTATGGACCTGCAGATGTTACAGAAGAGAATGGTGGAGTTTTACAACATCACATTTGAAGAGTCACGAGGGGTATTACATTTTGTGTTGAAACTGGATGAGTGTGAGCTTGTTAAAGAGAAAAAGCTAGAGCGTGTTACGATTACTTTAATGAATAGAGCCCTCTCAAAGTGTCCCAGTGATGATCCTTTGTACTTTAGTGTTCAATCAGAATCTAACATATGGTGGCTTGGTGCGTTTGAGGTAAGCGAGATTCTTAGGTAAGCTCAAATGTTCACATCTACTTAAGTCTCATTTATTTTGTGTTGCAGGTAAAGAAAGAAGATCATGAGATTCTATATTGGGTGTTCCATCGAACTAATATTCCGGAGGTGATTGATAGACAGACTAACCAGGGAGAGGTACTACGTCTAGATGGAAGGGGAGACTTTCAAGTTCAGTGGCATCTTGCAGGTGACCTCAAAACATTAAAATGCATGTATAATTGTGGAATGGGTGCAATGGCAAAGTCGCCGTGTTTGTTCTGCATGGAGCCTGCAAAGGTCATGGACCCAAAGTGGTGGAGAAAAGCTCCAACACATCACATTGAGGACCCTGCTTTTCGACCGGTTTTGAAAATACCACTTGTGAATGTCCACATCTGTACAATGCATGCCCTTTGTAGAATTGTGGAGAAATTGGTCTACTTATATATCATGTTTGCTTGGAAGATTAAAAACTCAGCAGAGCAACAAGTAGCTCTGCAGTGCTTAGAATTGGTACTGTCGGATATGGGGCTTCATGGTGGCAATGTGAAAATCCAGCGGGATGAAAAAAGATCAACTGCTGAGAAGGATGTCCCATGCAAACCATCCATCGGTGGGGTGAAGGCACGGAGGTTTTTATCTAAACCCCAAGGTACAAGAGATCCGAAGCTAACAAAACATGGAAAAATATATAACACATCTTATGTTAGCAAGGTAGAGTATCAGAGCTGGAAAAATCTACATATTGCAGTCAAAGACCAAGAACCAACTACTCGTAACGCGAAGGCTGAGGTTTGGCGATCAATAGACATCCTATTTTTGATGTGCGACAAAGATGACTGGTCACAAGGTGATATGAACAAGTTCAAGGAGAATCTCAACCTTCTCAAAAAATCATTCAAGACAGCATGGACAGATACCCAAATTACTCACTACATGGTATTATCGTGTATTTGATTCTATTTTATGTGCAACTATGTGAGTGTAAAACATTCTAACTAATCTTTTTTCATATCCAGCACATCATCTTCAATCATTTACCATATTTTATACAAAAGTATGGGAACCCGGCAATATGGAATACCCAAGGGATGGAAAAGTCTCATTACATGGCGAGAAATGCTTATTTCAGGCACACACGACATGGTGGCTCTCGAATCAAGGCTAACAGTTTGAGAGAACTATTTGAATGGTTCTATCGTAGAAGCATTCATCAAATGCAGGCAAAAGAAGTCTTGGACTCTTCAGCAACAGCACAAGCCATCAAGGCTGAATGTCAGCAAGCAGGTGGTAATTCCCTATACTTCTTCAGTCCCTGGCCCTTTCCACCACAGTCATTTAAGTGCACAACAGTCATAGTGGGCAGAACAACCCTCCCTACCTGCACCATCACTTCAAATTTATCTCTGTAGGACTTCAAGAATTCACTGTGCTGAGCTAACAGGTCTTCAATGTCAAACTTTGGGTTAAACATAGAATGAACTAGATCAAATTTGTCCCCAACACCACAAGATGCTGCAAAATCAAACAACCTCTCATCAGTTGCAGCTAGGTCTTCCAGAGAAGACACATCCTCTTTGGCTTTACCTTTAGTTGCACAGGGACTGCTTTCTGGGACATCTGCATCATTTGACAAGTCTATATTCCTCTTTCTTGTATTTTTTTTGACAAGTACTGTAGAGGGTGAGGGACCCTTGTAGGGTGAGGGATCCTCTTGGCCTGGTGACCTCTCTGATTGATCTTCACTAATTGACTCTTCTTTAGATATGTCATGACAAAAGTCAACAGTTCTTTTGGCAGAAACATTAAGCAACTGAGCCTGCAAAGGCTGAATTCCTGACACAAGCTCTGGGTCTGGATTCAGCCTCTTCTGCCTACTGGACCTTAATCCTATTCATCAGGAAACATGACAAGTCTCTCTCTCTCTCTCTCTCTTTCTCTCTCCAAAGCACAAACAAAGACACACATAGACTCTCTCTCTCTCTCTCTCTCTCTCTCTCTCTCTCTTTTGACCATAACTTGCTCATCCGAACTCCGATTTAGGTGATCTATAGCCTCAATCGAAAAGCAGTTCACTCTTTTGACCATAACTTGCTCATCCGAACTCCGATTTAGGTGATCTATAGCCTCAATCGAAGAGCACGAAGCCCTCTACGCATTGATGTAAAGATAGAGTTTTTTTGTGTAATGGAATGCTTTGCTGTAACAGTATCTCAGATCTGAAAAAACTTTCAAAACTTTGCGTTTTTGTTGTCGACTTGAAGGCAATGTCAGACAAAACTCGCAAGGGTGGAAAAGCCACACTCGCCATGGAGAATGATGCAAAATCTCCAAGGAATTTGGATGCTAATCCAACCACATCATCTACAACAACGGAAGCAATGATCATGGCTTACTTGATCTCGTTACAAGAAACCGTCAACAAACAAGGTGAAGAGTTGCGCGCACTTGCAATGGAGAATGGTACTTTAAGAGTTCTCGTTGTGGAGAATGAGCACCTCAAGAAGGTTCTTGAAATGCAAACAACACGCTTGATGCATCTTGAGAATGAAGTTCAAGAATGTAAACGCTCTCTTGTTGACACGAATGTATTGAAAGAGCGCTTGAGCAAAGTTGAGAGTGATCATGTATTGAAAGAGGAAACAATAGATACAATACGACATGATGTATGTGAGATGATAAATGCATCCAAATCATGGGCTGATATATGTAAGGATAATGTGGTTTCTACATCTCCTATCACGCAAGCCGTTGTCCAAGCAAAGAATGTAGAGAATGTGGACACTCAAGAATTGCACGAACGACAAAAAAGCTCAAAGAACATCGTCATTCGTGGAATCAAGGAGGAAAGCATGGAAACACCCCAATCTCTTGCAGTTGCTATTGAAGAGTTTTTTGCTACACACTTTGGCATGTCAGGAATCATGGCTTATGGTGCACATCGAGTTGGAAAACAAGGAGTCCCTCACTCGGGAGAAAGACCTATTGTATGTACGATGGGTGATGAGGTAAAGAGAAAGATCATCCTTGACAATGGTTGGATCTACCTCAAAGGAACAGGTTGTAATGTATATGAGGATCGCACTATTATGCAACAAAATGTACGTCGCAAAGCATATGAGGAAAGAAGCAAGAAGGTTAAGGTATCAGCTCAAGAAGAAAAGCCACTTAAGGAGGATGCAAGTCCACCCAACAAATAGGGACACATGATCTATGAGACCAACTCACGCTTGCGAATAAGCTTTTGGAATTGTAACGGGTATCTATGGAATGCGGGAATTGGCATTGATGAGCTTACCAATGACTCCGATGTGATACTTCTTGTCGAAACATGGGAGCATGATGCGCAACGAATTCTTGGATTTGACAAATACGATGTGCATTCTTTGATGTGGGCCAAAAATGCAAAGCAACGAAGAGGCCAAGGAGGCGTAGCATGTATGACCAAAAAGGGTTTGAAAGATGTTTCCATTGTCAAAGAAGATAAGTATAAACGCTACTTATGGCTGAAAATTAGCCCACCAAATGGTCAAGTCATGTTTGTGGCCGGTTGCTACATTCCTCACTATGACTCCAACTTTTATGCTTGCTTGAATATGGATAGAGATCAGCCCTTTGTTGAACTAGAGGAAGACATTGCTCATTACAAGGATCAAGGTGAAGTCATTGTTTTTGGAGACATGAATTCTCGCACAAATATGCTACAACACGACACACAACAAGTAGACATGCCGCATGTCTCAAGAAGAATGGATGACTCATACATGTATAATCGAAGTTCTAATGATGCAAAAGAAGTGGATCACTATGGAAAGTCACTTCTACATATGTGCAATAGTACCGGAATGCTCATTGCAAATGGTGTATCTCTATGGCAAGGCACAAATGACTTTACATGTAGAAAGCACAACGGTGCTAGCGTGATTGACTATATGTTGTTCTCGGAAGCCACTCTAGAATGCATACAAAGATTTACACTTGGTGAATGGAATCCAGAATCGGATCATAGGATGTTATGTATTGACCTCAAGTGTGGTAAACGGCCCGAGCATGTAGCCTCCAATCATGATGTGAATCATTTGTACCTACGTCTAGACTTCAAATGAGCACTTATATATGCTGATATGGTGGACCAAATGTTAAGCATGATAGAGCATCAAGAGAGCCCAACATTAGAATGCAAGTGGAAAGTTTTCAAAGAAGTAATTTTCTCTTGTGCGAAGGAATGCTTTTCGGTGAAACACATGTCTTGCAAAAGGTCTAAGAAGGGTAGCACCAAGAAGAAATGGTTTGACATGGAATGTAGTCAAGCCCGAAACACTTGCTAAGATTGGATGCAATCAAAGACAAGGAAGTTTACTTGGAATGTTCACACACATACAAATCACTTGTTCAAAAGAAGAGGAGAAGGTGGGAAGTCGAAAAACAACTTCTTTTAGCACAAGAGAAAGCACATGCATGTGGCAAGTTTTGGCAAAATCTAAAAGGCAAGCGCGTTGAGAACTTTGGTGACTTGACTCTTGAAGATATGTATATGCATTGTAAGAATCTCTATGCGCAACCCAATGTTGATAAGATGGAGTGTTGTAGCTCCCTTCCGTTTATGTCTCCGTTCTTTACCATTGAAGATGTATGCCACGCGCTTGAGAAACTTGCTACTCGTAAGGCAGGTGATCTTCAAGGTGTCAAGGCTGAAATGATTAAATGGAAAAGCAAGAAAACACGATATTGGATATGCGATATGTTTAACCTTGCACTTATGCATGGCATGCCTGATGATTGGAGTGCAAATTGGATCAAACCTTTGCACAATGGAGGAGATGTAAACAATGTGAACAACTATCGCACTATAATGGTTGGTTCTTTAATGGCAAAGTTATTTGGATGTATCATGGAGATGAAGATAAGTGAATGGGCTGAAAAGAATGGCAAACGTGCACTTGGCCAAGCAGGTTTTCGAAAGCATCATAGCACTATTGATCACCTCGTCACTCTTCGAGTTCTTATGGAAGCGTCTCGATTGAAAGGAAAAAAGTTGTATTGTTGCTTTGTGGATTTCAAGAAAGCTTTTGACATGGTACCGCGAGGAAATCTTTGGAGACGTATGCAAAGCCTTCAAGTGCCGAGAGAATTTATGCATGCAGTCTTTCGCATCTACCAAAAAGTGATATGTCGATTACGTATGGGAGATGGAATTTCATAATTTTTTGCAAGCACTATTGGTGTCAAACAAGGATGCCCACTTTCCCCAACCCTCTTTGGGCTACTCATTGATGAATTGGAATGCATGGTTCTTGACTTTATGCAGCAAGAAGGCATAGAAGAGGTTAAGATTGGAAATGCGGTGATCATGGTTTTGCTTTATGCCGATGATGTAGTGCTCTTGGCACATACCTTAGAAGATGCACAAAAGCTTATGAGTGTCTTGGAACGCTTTTGCCTACATAGTGGGCTGATCGTGAATGGATCCAAAACCAAGGTTATGCTTGTAAAGACCCTCAATGATGAAAATCCATGCATTGTATATAACAATGAGAAACTTGAAGTGGTAGATCACTTCAAGTACCTTGGCCTTGAGGTTCCATCCAATCATAAATGGAAGGATTGTGCAATGCGTCGCTTGGAAGCCGGAAAGAGGGCCTATTATGCATTTGAGAACATGTGCAATGCAAGAGAGATCAAGTGTTGGGCTCTCAAAAAGTACCTCTTTGACACATTGGTGACACCGGTGCTTCTTTATGGAGTGGAGGTGTGGGGTGGAAGCATCGGGAAGTCTACTTGGAAAGAGTTTGAGAATGTCCAAAAGCGTTTTCTCACCAACTTTCTCCAAGTCAAGACACAAACACCCTACATGCTCTTACTTCTTGAGTCCGGATTGCTTCCCATTGAGGTCTTGGGCATGCAAAGGGTTGTGGAGTACATGCGTAAGACACAACGTAGCCCTTTGCATCGACTTCCTAGAATCGCATATGAAGAAAGTCAAATGGTTCAAAAGACATGCAAGAGCAAAATACTAAGTTCGGGGTGGATGCTTGATATCAAGAAATGGTTTGGAAGATGGGATGCATGTCACTTGGTCAAGGATGCGTCGATCGACTCCCAAGTTAATGAGGCCTTCTTACAACACCAATGTATCACGGCTTGGGAGAAATCCGGAGGTTCTCGCTTCAGCCATTACACCACACACGTTGCCCCAAACTACAAATCTCTCTTCTTCTCAGAACGAGGTAACCGAACCCATTCCTACATCCTTGAGTCCATCCCGTTGAGTGCGATCCGCACCATTGCCTCCATTCGTCTTAGCTCCCATTCTCTACGCTGCGAGACAGGACGTTGGGGCATTGGCGAGGAGTGTCATCAACTTTGCACCTTATGCCCTCGTCAAGTGCGAGAGAGTGAGTACCACACACTACTTGAGTGCTCAGCTTTTGACCACATTAGGTCCTCTTTTCCCCATATATTCAGCCATGATCTCTCCCTACATACCTTCCTCTCCCAACCACGATGTGGACTCTCTATTGCGACGCTCATTTCAACCATTTTTGAGCATCGAGAGTC